>NW_025549709.1:20000-80372 GCF_905237065.1 Salmo salar | reverse complement strand
GGGCCTCTTTCATTTGATAAACCACGAACAAATGAAAGAGAGCGATGAAATTAAATATATCTGTAGACATACAGTTGAAGTCGGAAGTTTACATACACCTTAGCAAAATACATTTAAACTCAGTTTTCAAAATTCCTGACATTTAATCCTAGTAAAAATTCCGTTTTAGGTCAGTTAGGATCACCACTTTATTTTAAGAATGTGAAATGTCAGAATAGAAGTAGAGAGAATGATATATTTCAGCTTTTATTTCCTTCATCACATTCCGAGTGGATCAGAAGTTTACATACACTCAATTACTATTTGGTAGCATTGCCTTTAAATTGTTTAACTTGGGTCAAACGTTTCGGGTAGCCTTCCACAAGCTTCCCACAATAAGTTGGGTGAATTTTGGCCCATTCCTCCTGACAGAGCTGGTGTAACTGAGTCAGGTTTGTAGACCTCCTTGCTTGCACACGCTTTTTCAGTTCTGCCCACAAATGTTCTATAGGATTGAGGTCAGGGCTTTATGATGGCCACTCCAATACCTTGACTTTGTTGTCCTTAAGCCATTTTGCCACAACTTTGGAAGTATGCTTGGGGTCATTGTCCATTTGGAAGACCCATTTGCGACCAAGCTTTAACTTCCTGACTGATGTCTTGAGATGTTGCTTCAATATATCCACATAATTTTCCTCCCTCATAATGCCATTTATTTTTTGAGGTGCACCAGTCCCTCCTGCAGCAAAGCACCCCCCAACATGATGCTGCCACCCTGTGCTTCATGTTTGGGATGGTGTTCTTCAGGCTTGCAAGCCTCCCCTTTTCCCTCCAAACATAACGATGGTCATTATGACCAAACAGTTCTATTTTTGTTTCATCAGACCAGAGGACATTTCTCCAAAAAGTACAATCTTTGTCCCCATGTGCAGTTGCAAACCGTAGTCTGGCTTTTTTATGGCGGTTTTGTAGCAGAGGCTTCTTCCTTGCTGAGCGGCCTTTCAGGTTATGTCAATATAGGACTAGTTTTACTGTGGATATAGATACGTTTTGTACCTGTTTCCTGCAGCATCTCCACAAGGTCCTTTGCTGTTGTTCTGGGATTGATTTGCACTTTTTGCACCGAAGTACATTCATCTCCAGGAGACAGACTGCGTCTCCTTCCTGAGCGGTATGACGGCTGCGTGGTCCAATGGTGTTTATACTTGCGTACTATTGTTTGTACAGATGAACGTGGTACCTTCAGGAGTTTGGAAATTGCTCCCAAGGATGAACCAGACTTGTGGAGGTCCACAATTCTTTTTCTGAGGTCTTAGCTGATTTCTTTAGATTTTCCCATGATGTCAAGCGAAGAGGCACTGAGTTTGAAGGTAGGCCTTGAAATACATCCACAGGTACACCTCCAATTGACTCAAATGATGTCAATTAGCCTATCAGAAGCTTCTAAAGCCATGACATAATTTTCTGGAATTTTCCAAGCTGTTTAAAGACACATTCAACTTAGCATATGTAAACTTCTGACCCACTGGAATTGTGATACAGTGAATTATAAGTCAAATAATCTGTCTGTAAACAATTGTTGGAAAAATGCCTTGTATCATGCACAAAGTAGATGTCCTAAACGACTTGCCAAAACTACAGTTTGTTAACAAGAAATGTATGGAGTGGTTGAAAAACAAGTTTTAATGACTCCATCCTAAGTGTATGTAAACTTCCGACTTCAACTGTATATATATTTATATTTAAGGGGTTTGTGGTATATGGCCAATATACCACGGCTAAGGGCTGTTCTTAGGCAGAACGCAACACAGAGTGCCTGGAGGTGCCTTATTGCTATTATAAACTGGTTACCAACATAATTAGAGAAGTAAAAATAATTGTTTTGACATACCCGTGGTATACGGTCTGATATATCACAGCATCAGCCAATCAGCATTTAGGGCTCGAACCACCCAGTTTCTAAATATATATATATACGCCTGTAGATAACAACAACGTTACTGTCATTAAGTTTATTCAGAAAGGGAATGTGTCTGTGGAATAAATGACGTGGCTCGTAGACGTTTATATAATGTTTCTGTCATATATTTTATCTCCTAAAGATGAGTTTCAACCTGGCTTCATCACGTTCAGAGCCATAAATACCGAACGAGCAGCCACGGCCATCTGCTCTGGGGTCAAACCAATCGGCTGCAACGCTGAACATGTGAGTTCAAAGGAACAATCGTGGTATTTTTTAAGGCAAATAATTATGTGTGTGTGTGTCTGTGTGTGTCTGTGTGTCTGTTTGTGTGTGTCTGTGTGTCTCTGTGTGTGTGTATGTGTGTGTATCTGTGTCTCTGTGAGTGTGTATGTGTGTGTGTCTGTGTGTTTGTGTGTGTCTGTGTGTTTGTGTGTGTGTGTGTCTGTGTGTTTGTGTGTGTGTGTGTCTGTGTGTGTGTCTCTGTGAGTGTGTATGTGTGTGTGTTTGTGTGTGTGTGTGTGTGTCTGTGTGTGCAAGCATTAGATGGCATGCATGTGTTCATCTGTTTCATAGTGTCTGTGTGTGTGTGTGTGTGTGTGTGTGTGTGTGTGTGTGTGTGTGTGTGTGTGTGTGTGTGTGTGTGTGTGTGTGTGTGTAGTACTGTATAGGTGGTGGTGGACACTTCCCTGAGGCTGCTCCCATACAGTGTGGTGACTTCACTGGCTTTGACGGGAACGGTTACGGGACCAACATAGGCTGGAGTGCGTCCAGGGAGATCACCGAAGCTGCTGTGCTGCTCTTCTACCGTTAAATTCCATCCTAAAACCGTTTACTATGTTCTATACACTGTAAGGAATACAACTATATTGTCCAAAAGAAACTAACCATTCTATGGTATTGAATAGAAAACTAACCATTCTATGGTATTGAATAGAAAACTAACCATTCCATGGTGTTGAATAGAAAACTAACCATTCTCTGGTATTGAATAGAAAACTAACCATTCCATGGTATTGAATAGAAAACTAACCATTCCATGGTATTGAATAGAAAACTAACCATTCCATGGTATTGAATAGAAAACTAACCATTCTATGGTATTGAATAGAAAACTAACCATTCCATGGTATTGAATAGAAAACTAACCATTCCATGGTATTGAATAGAAAACTAACCATTCTATGGTATTGAATAGAAAACTAACCATTCCATGGTATTGAATAGAAAACTAACCATTCCATGGTATTGAATAGAAAACTAACCATTCCATGGTATTGAATAGAAAACTAACCATTCCATGGTATTGAATAGAAAACTAACCATTCTATGGTATTGAATAGAAAACTAACCATTCCATGGTATTGAATAGAAAACTAACCATTCCATGGTATTGAATAGAAAACGAACCATTCCATGGTATTGAATAGAAAACTAACCATTCCATGGTATTGAATAGAAAACTAACCATTCCATGGTATTGAATAGAAAACTAACCATTCCATGGTATTGAATAGAAAACTAACCATTCCATGGTATTGAATAGAAAACTAACCATTCTATGGTATTGAATAGAAAACTAACCATTCCATGGTATTGAATAGAAAACTAACCATTCCATGGTATTGAATAGAAAACTAACCATTCCATGGTATTGAATAGAAAACTAACCATTCCATGGTATTGAATAGAAAACTAACCATTCCATGGTATTGAATAGGAAACTAACCATTCTATGGTATTGAATAGAAAACTAACCATTCCATGGTATTGAATAGAAAACTAACCATTCCATGGTATTGAATAGAAAACTAACCATTCCATGGTATTGAATAGAAAACTAACCATTCCATGGTATTGAATAGAAAACTAACCATTCCATGGTATTGAATAGGAAACTAACCATTCCATGGTATTGAATAGAAAACTAACCATTCCATGGTATTGAATAGAAAACTAACCATTCCATGGTATTGAATAGAAAACTAACCATTCCATGGTATTGAATAGAAAACTAACCATTCCATGGTATTGAATAGAAAACTAACCATTCCATGGTATTGAATAGAAAACTAACCATTCTATGGTATTGAATAGAAAACTAACCATTCCATGGTATTGAATAGAAAACTAACCATTCCATGGTATTGAATAGAAAACTAACCATTCCATGGTATTGAATAGAAAACTAACCATCTCTGCCATCAACATACTTGTATTAAGATTTGTTGTCGTTTGTTTTATGAAATCCCCTGTTTGATAAATTGTTGTAACGGAAACAACTTCTCTGTGGTTATTATAGAGGTAGCATTAATTCACTGAATGTGCTGTACAAATACAACTGCATATACACTGCTCAAAAAATAAAGGGAACACTTAAACAACACAATGTAACTCCAAGTCAATCACACTTCTGTGAAATCAAACTGTCCACTTAGGAAGCAACACTGATTGACAATAAATTTCACATGCTGTTGTGCAAATGGAATAGACAACAGGTGGAAATTATAGGCAATTAGCAAGACACCCCCAATAAAGGAGTGGTTCTGCAGGTGTGGACCACAGACCACTTCTCAGTTCCTATGCTTCCTGGCTGATGTGTTGGTCACTTTTGAATGCTGGCGGTGCTTTCACTCTAGTGGTAGCATGAAACGGAGTCTAAAACCCACACAAGTGGCTCAGGAAGTGCAGCTCATCCAGGATGGCACATCAATGTCAACTGTGGCAAGAAGGTTTGCTGTGTCTGTCAGCGTAGTGTCCAGAGCATGGAGGCGCTACCAGGAGACAGGCCAGTACATCAGGAGACGTGGAGGAGGCTGTAGGAGGGCAACAACCCAGCAGCAGGACCGCTACCTCCGCCTTTGTGCAAGGAGGAGCAGGAGAAGCACTGCCAGAGCCCTGCAAAATGACCTCCAGCAGGCCACAAATGTGCATGTGTCTGCTCAAACGGTCAGAAACAGACTCCATGAGGGTGGTATGAGGGCCCAACGTCCACAGGTGGGGGTTGTGCTTACAGCCCAACACCGTGCAGGATGTTTGGCATTTGCCAGAGAACACCAAGATTGGCAAATTCGCCACTGGCGCCCTGTGCTCTTCACTGATGAAAGCAGGTTCACACTGGGCACGTGACAGACGTGACAGAGTCTGGAGACGCCGTGGAGAACGTTATGCTGCCTGCAACATCCTCCAGCATGACCGGTTTGGCGGTGGGTCAGTCATGGTGTGGGGTGGCATTTCTTTAGGGGGCCGATACAGCCCTCCATGTGCTCGCCAGAGGTAGCCTGACTGCCATTAGGTACCGAGATGAGATCCTCAGACCCCTTGTGAGACCATATGCTGGTGCGGTTGGCCCTGGGTTCCTCCTAATGCAAGACAACGCTAGACCTCATGTGGCTGGAGTGTGTCAGCAGTTCCTGCAAGAGGAAGGCATTGATGCTATGGACTGTCCCGCCCGTTCCCCAGACCTGAATCCAATTGAGCACATCTGGGACATCATGTCTCGCTCCATCCACCAACGCCACATTGCACCACAGACTGTGCAGGAGTTGGCGGATGCTTTAGTCCAGGTCTGGGAGGAGATCCCTCAGGAGACCATCTGCCACCTCATCAGGAGCACGCCCAGGCGTTGTAGGGAGGTCATACAGGCACGTGGAGGCCACACACACTACTGAGCCTCATTTTGACTTGTTTTAATGACATTACATCAAAGTTGGATCAGCCTGTAGTGTGGTTTTCCACTTTAATTTTGAGTGTGACTCCAAATCCAGACCTCCATGGGTTGATAAATTAGATTTCCATTGATTATTTTTGTGTGATTTTGTTGTCAGAACATTCAACTATGTAAAGAAAAAAGTATTTAATAAGATTATTTCTTTCATTCAGATCTAGGATGTGTTGTTTAAGTGTTCCCTTTATTTTTTTGAACAGTGTATATACTGTTCATATCCAGTATTACTGCATGTTAATCCATTGTATACCTTTTGAATTGTAGTGTTGGTTGTTGGCCACTAGGTGTCGGTGGTGATCCAGATAAAGAAATCAAATCAAATTGTGTTAGTATTAGTCACATGCGCCGAATACAACAGGTGAAATGTGAAACGCTTACTTAGAAAAATCCCCCACCCCCAATTTTTTCTTCAAATAATTAAAGAGCAGCAGTAAAATAACAATAGTGAGGCTATATACAGGGGGTACCAGTACAGAGTCAATGTGGAGGCTATATACAGGGGTACCGGTACAGAGTCAATGTGGAGGCTATATACAGGGGGTACCAGTACAGAGTCAATGTGGAGGCTATATACAGGGGTACCAGTACAGAGTCAATGTGGAGGATATATACAGGAGGTACCGGTACAGAGTCAATGTGGAGGCTATATACAGGGGGTACCGGTACAGAGTCATAGTGGAGACTATATACAGGGGGTACCGGTACAGAGTCAATGTGGAGGCTATATACAGGGGTACTGGTACAGAGTCAATGTGGAGGCTATATACAGGGGTACTGGTACAGAGTCAATGTGGAGGCTATATACAAGGGTACCAGTAGAGTCAATGTGGAGGCTATATACAGGAGGTACCAGTACAGAGTCAATGTGGAGGCTATATAAAGGGGGGTACTGGTACAGAGTCAATGTGGAGGCTATATACAGGAGGTACCAGTACAGAGTCAATGTGGAGGCTATATACAGGGGTACCAGTACAGAGTCAATGTGGAGGATATATACAGGAGGTACCGGTACAGACTCAATGTGGAGGCTATATACAGGAGGTCCAGTACAGAGTCAATGTGGAGGCTATATACAGGGGGTACCGGTACAGAGTCAATGTGGAGGCTCTATACAGGGGTACCAGTACAGAGTCAATGTGGAGGATATATACAGGAGGTACCGGTACAGAGTCAATGTGGAGGCTATATACAGGGGGTACCGGTACAGAGTCATAGTGGAGACTATATACAGGGGGTACCGGTACAGAGTCAATGTGGAGGCTATATACAGGGGTACTGGTACAGAGTCAATGTGGAGGCTATATACAGGGGTACTGGTACAGAGTCAATGTGGAGGCTATATACAGGGGGTACCGGTACAGAGTCATTGTGGAGACTATATACAGGGGGTACCGGTACAGAGTCAATGTGCGGGGCACCGGTTAGTTGAGGTAATTGAGGTAATATGTACATGTAGGTAGAGTTATTAAAGTGACTATGCATAGATAATAACAGAGAGTAGCAGCAGCATAAGGGGGAGGGGGGGGTGCAAATAGTTTGGGTAGCAACTTTGACACAGGGTCCATGTCAAAGTGAAAGTGCTCATTTTGCCTCCCTCCCAAATGCCACCCTATACCCTATGTGGCCGATCTATCCCAAAGGGCTCTGTTCAAAATTGATCCCCTATATAGGAGATAGGGTGTCATTTGTCTTGTTGTCTACTCTAGATCGTCTATTTTGGTCTAGACTTGGTCGGCTAGTTTGGTCTAGACTTGGTCGGCTAGTTTGGTCTAGTCTTGGTTGTCTAGTTTGGTCTAGTTTGGTCTGGTCTTGGTCGTCTAGTTTAGTCTAGTTTGGTCTAGTCTTGGTTGTCTAGTTTGGTCTAGTCTTGGTTGTCTAGTTTGGTCTAGTCTTGGTCGTCTAGTTTGGTCTGGTCTTGGTCGTCTAGTTTAGTCTAGTTTGGTCTGGTCTTGGTCGTCTAGTTTGGTCTGGTCCTGGTCGTCTAATTTAGTCTAGTTTGGTCTGGTCTTGGTCGTCTAGTTCGGTTTTTAGATTATCTAGTCCTCTTTACCTAGCTACTGCCACCATCTGCTAGGTTTGTTTACCTAGCTACTGCCACCATCTGCTAGGTTTGTTTACCTAACTACTGCCACCATCTGCTAGGTTTGTTACCTAGCTACTGCCACCATCTGCTAGGTTTGTTTACCTAGCTACTGCCACCATCTGCTAGGTTTGTTTACCTAGCTACTGACACCATCTGCTAGGTTTGTTTACCTAGCTACTGCCACCATCTGCTAGGTTTGTTTACCTAACTACTGCCACCATCTGCTAGGTTTGTTACCTAGCTACTGCCACCATCTGCTAGGTTTGTTTACCTAGCTACTGCCACCATCTGCTAGGTTTGTTTACCTAGCTACTGCCACCATCTGCTAGGTTTGTTTACCTAGCTACTGACACCATCTGCTAGGTTTGTTTACCTAGCTACTGCCACCATCTGCTAGGTTTGTTTACCTAGCTACTGCCACCATCTGCTAGGTTTGTTTACCTAGCTACTGACACCATCTGCTAGGTTTGTTTACCTAGCTACTGCCACCATCTGCTAGGTTTGTTTACCTAGCTACTTCCACCATATCAAATCAAATGTTATTAGTCACATGCGCCGAATACAACAGGTGTCGACCTTACAGTGAAATGTTTACTTACGAGCCCCTAACCAACAATGCAGTTTCAATAAAATTATGGATAAGAATAAGAGATAAAAGTAACTAGTAATTAAAGAGCAGCAGTAAAATAACAATAGCGAGACTATATACAGGGGGGTACCGATACTGATTCAATGAGCGTGGGCACCGGTTAGTTGAAGTAGTATGTACATGTAGGTAGAGTTATTAAAGTGACTATGCATAGATAATAGTAACAGAGAGTAGCAGCGGTGTAAAGAGGGGGGAGGGGGGGAAATGCGAATAGTCTGGGTAGCCATTTGATTAGATGTTCAGGAGTCTTACGGTTTGGGGGTAGAAGCTGTATAGAAGCCTCTTGGACCTAGACTTGGCGCTCCAGTACCACTTGCCGTGCGGAAGCAGAGAACAGTCTATGACTAGGGTGGCTGGAATCTTTGACAATTTTTAGGGCCTTCCTCTGACACTGCCTTGTATAGAGGTCCTCGATGGCAGGAAGCTTGGTCCCAGGGACGTACTGGGCCGTTCGCACTACCCTCTGTAGTGCCTTGCGGTCAAAGGCCAAGAAGTTGCAATACCAGGGAGTGATGCAGCCAGTCAGGATGCTCTCAATAGTGCAGCTGAAGAACCTTTTGAGGACCCATGCCAAATCTTTTCAAATCTTTTTTGTCTCCTGAGGGGAAATAGGTATTGTCGTGCCCTCTTTTTTATTTTTATTTTATTTCACCTTTATTTAACCAGGTAGGCTAGTTGAGAACAAGTTCTCATTTACAACTGCGACCTGGCCAAGATAAAGCAAAGCAGTGCGACAAAAACAACAACACAGAGTTGCATATGGGATAAACAAACGTACAGTCAATAACACAATAGAAAATCTGTATATAGTGTGTGCAAATTAAGTAAGGAGGTAAGGCAATAAATAGGCCATAGTGGCAAAGTAATTCAAATTTAGAAATGAACACTGGAGTGATAGGTGTGCAGATGAGGATGTGCAAGTAGAGATGCTGGTGTGCAAAAGAGCAGAAAAAATAATATATGGGGATGAGGTAGGTAGTAAGTTGGATGGGCTATTTACAGATGGGCTGTGTACAGCTGCAGCGATCGGTAAGCTGCTCTGACAGCCGATGCTTGAAGTTAGTGAGGGAGATATAAGTCAGGAATTTTTGCAATTAGTTCCAGTCACTGGCAGCAGAGAACTGGAAGGAATAGCGGCCAAAGGGGGTGTTGGCTTTGGGGGTGACCAGTGAAATATACCTGCTGGAGCGCATGCTACGGGTGGGTGCTGCTATGGTGACCAGTGAGCTGAGATAAGGCGGGGCTTTACCTAGCAAAGACTTATAGATGACCTGGAGCCAGTGGGTTTGGCGACGAAAATGTAGCGAGGACCAGCCAACGACATCATACAGGTCGCAGTGGTGGGTAGTATATGGGGCTTTGGTGACAAAATGGATGGCACTGTGATAGACTGCATCCAATTTGCTGAGTAGAGTATTGGAGGTTGTTTTGTAAATGACATCGCCAAAGTCAAGGGTTGACAGGATAGTCAGTTTTACGAGGGTATGTTCGGCAGCATGAGTGAAGGAGGCTTCGTTGCGAAGTAGGAAGCCGATTCTAGATTTAACTTTGGATTGAAGATGCTTAATGTGAGTCTGGAAGGAGAGTTTACAGTCTAGCCAGGTATTTATAGTTGTCCACATATTCTAAATCTGGTGGGCGGGTGGGTGCAGGCTGAAGAGTTGGTTGTCGGGTGAAGAGTATGCATTTAGTTTTACTAGCGTTTAAGAGCAGTTGGAGGCCACGGAAGGAGAGTTGTATGGCATTGAAGCTCGTCTGGAGGTTTGTTAGCACAGTGTCCAAAGACGGGCCAGATGTATACAGAATGGTGTCGTCTGCGTAGAGGTGGATCAGAGAATCACCAGCAGCAAGAGCGACATCATTGATATATACAGAGAAAAGACTCGGCCTGAGAATTTAACGCTGTGGCACCCCCATAGAGACTGCCAGAGGTCCGGACAACAGGCCCTCCGATTTGACACACTGAACTCTATCTGAGAAGTAGTCAGTGAACCAAGCGAGACAGTCATTAGAGAAACCAAGGCTGTTGAGTCTGCCGATGAGAATACATCTCACAACTGTCTTGGTGTGCTTGGACCATATTAGTTTGTTGGTGACGTGGACACCAAGGAACTTGAAGCTCTCAGCCTGCTCCACTGCAGCCCCGTAGATGAGAATGGGGGCGTGCTCGGTCCTCTTTTTCCTGTAGTCCACAATCATCTCCTTTGTCTTGCTAGGTTTAGCATTTTCAAACCAAAAACATCAATGTACCAGATATTAGCATGTGTTAAATGTCATGCCCAAGGCCACGACTCAATCCAAAAACATCAATGTACTAGATATTAGCATGTTAGAAATGTCATGCCCAAGGCCACGTCTCAATCTGAGGCACGTTATGGAGCAGAGTACTGGACATACTACAATGAGCCTTTAAAAGGCATTTTCCCCAATGTTCAAGGATATCGCCTTCATGGTAAACACTGTGAATGTTGGCTCAAGTGTAAATTAAAAGTCAAATGCAATGTGCTGCTCTATAACGCACCTTGGATTGAATCCCGAGCCTGAGTATAAATTAAAAATTCAACTTTAAGATGTTTCAAGGAGCTTTTAATGTCAAAGTCAAACTTTTACACACATCATCATCATCATCATCATCATCATCAAACCGTTCTGTAACATCAACTCCTCGGCTGTGACTGAAATGGGACCCTTTTCCCTCTATAGTGAACTACTGTTGACCAGGGCCCTCTATAGTCCACTACTGTTGACCAGGGCCCTCTATAGTCCACTACTGTTGACCAGGGCCCTCTATAGTCCACTACTGTTGACCAGGGCCCTCTATAGTCCACTACTGTTGACCAGGGCCCTCTATAGTGAACTACTGTTGACCAGGGCCCTCTATAGTCCAGTACTGTTGACCAGGGCCCTCTATAGTCCACTACTGTTGACCAGGGCCCTCTATAGTCCACTACTGTTGACCAGGGCCCTCTATAGTCCAGTACTGTTGACCAGGGCCCTCTATAGTCCACTACTGTTGACCAGGGCCCTCTATAGTCCACCACTGTTGACCAGGGCCCTCTATAGTCCACTACTGTTGACCAGGGCCCTCTATAGTCCAGTACTGTTGACCAGGGCCCTCTATAGTCCACTACTGTTGACCAGGGCCCTCTATAGTCCACTACTGTTGACCAGGGCCCTCTATAGTCCAGTACTGTTGACCAGGGCCCTCTATAGTCCACTACTGTTGACCAGGGCCCTCTATAGTCCACCACTGTTGACCAGGGCCCTCTATAGTCCACTACTGTTGACCAGGGCCCTCTATAGTCCACTACTGTTGACCAGGGCCCTCTATAGTGAACTACTGTTGACCAGGGCCCTCTATAGTCCACTACTGTTGACCAGGGCCCTCTATAGTGAACTACTGTTGACCAGGGCCCTCTATAGTCCAGTACTGTTGACCAGGGCCCTCTATAGTCCACTACTGTTGACCAGGGCCCTCTATAGTCCACTACTGTTGACCAGGGCCCTCTATAGTCCACTACTGTTGACCAGGGCCCTCTATAGTCCACTACTGTTGACCAGGGCCCTCTATAGTCCACTACTGTTGACCAGGGCCCTCTATAGTGAACTACTGTTGACCAGGGCCCTCTATAGTCCAGTACTGTTGACCAGGGCCCTCTATAGTCCACTACTGTTGACCAGGGCCCTCTATAGTCCACTACTGTTGACCAGGGCCCTCTATAGTGAACTACTGTTGACCAGGGCCCTCTATAGTCCACTACTGTTGACCAGGGCCCTCTATAGTCCACTACTGTTGACCAGGGCCCTCTATAGTCCACTACTGTTGACCAGGGCCCTCTATAGTCCACTACTGTTGACCAGGGCCCTCTATAGTCCAGTACTGTTGACCAGGGCCCTCTATAGTGAACTACTGTTGACCAGGGCCCTCTATAGTCCACTACTGTTGACCAGGGCCCTCTATAGTGAACTACTGTTGACCAGGGCCCTATATAGTCCACTACTGTTGACCAGGGCCCTCTATAGTCCACTACTGTTGACCAGGGCCCTCTATAGTCCACTACTGTTGACCAGGGCCCTCTATAGTCCACTACTGTTGACCAGGGCCCTCTATAGTGAACTACTGTTGACCAGGGCCCTCTATAGTCCACTACTGTTGACCAGGGCCCTCTATTGTCCTCCATACTGTATAAGGAATAGGGTACCATTTCTGGAAGCACACCTCTTCCTCGTAATCATTAGCAAATGCATTTAGTTGAATAATTAATGAATACCAGTTAATAATAGAGCAGCAACAGATAAATAAAAAAAGAGAAAATCAAGAGGAAAAAAAATGTTTTTTTCTTTTAATGCAAAATTGAAACAGGTAAAACATGCCTTTTTGTCTGTTGTGAACATTGTTCGCTGTTCTGCGTGTTCTACGGGTTCCTGGCTTCTACTGGGTAGTTCTTACGGTTCTATAGATGGCTATTAGGTAATCGACCAATCAGGAGTTCAAAAGGCAGTAGTGCACTATATTCCCTATATAGTGCACTACTTGGGCGACACTGGTCAAAAGTAGTGCACTATATAGGGTGCCATTTAGGATGCACAACGAGGTGTCACCTTTCAAAAATAAAGTCCTAAACAGGTGAATGCAAATATCTCTTTAAGACGTCATTAACCTTGTTATCACCCTGTCCTCAATCAACAAGCCTGTTATCACCCTGTCCTCTCTCTCTCCAGGCCTGTTATCACCCTGTCCTCTCTCTCTCCAGGCCTGTTATCACCCTGTCCTCTCTCTCTCTCCAGGCCTGTTATCACCCTGTCCTCTCTCTCTCCAGGCCTGTTATCACCCTGTCCTCTCTCTCTCCTGGCCTGTTATCACCCTGTCCTCTCTCTCTCCAGGCCTGTTATCACCCTGTCCTCTCTCTCTCCTGGCCTGTTATCACCCTGTCCTCTCTCTCTCCAGGCCTGTTATCACCCTGTCCTCTCTCTCTCCAGGCCTGTTATCACCCTGTCCTCTCTCTCTCCAGGCCTGTTATCACCCTGTCCTCTCTCTCTCTCAGGCCTGTTATCACCCTGTCCTCTCTCTCTCCAGGCCTGTTATCACCCTGTCCTCTCTCTCTCCAGGCCTGTTATCACCCTGCCCTCTCTCTCTCCAGGCCTGTTATCACCCTGTCCTCTCTCTCTCCAGGCCTGTTATCACCCTGTCCTCTCTCTCTCCAGGCCTGTTATCACCCTGTCCTCTCTCTATCCAGGCCTGTTATCACCCTGTCCTCTCTCTCTCCAGGCCTGTTATCACCCCTGTCCTCTCTCTCTCCAGGCCTGTTATCACCCTGTCCTCTCTCTCCAGGCCTGTTATCACCCCTGTCCTCTCTCTCCAGGCCTGTTATCACTCTGTCCTCTCTCTCTCCAGGCCTGTTATCACCCTGTCCTCTCTCTCTCCAGGCCTGTTATCACCCTGTCCTCTCTCTCTCCAGGCCTGTTATCACCCTGTCCTCTCTATCCAGGCCTGTTATCACCCTGTCCTCTCTCTATCCAGGCCTGTTATCACCCTGTCCTCTCTCTCTCCAGGCCTGTTATCACCCTGTCCTCTCTCTCTCCAGGCCTGTTATCACCCTGTCCTCTCTCTCTCTCCTGGCCTGTTATCACCCCTGCCCTCTCTCTCTCCTGGCCTGTTATCACCCTGTCCTCTCTCAACAAGCCTGTTATCACCCTGTCCTCTCTCTCTCCTGGCCTGTTATCACTCTGTCCTCTCTCTCTCCTGGCCTGTTATCACCCTGTCCTCTCTCTCTCCAGGCCTGTTATCACCCTGTCCTCTCTATCCAGGCCTGTTATCACCGTCCTCTCTCTCTCCAGGCCTGTTATCACCCTGTCCTCTCTCTCTCCAGGCCTGTTATCACCCTGTCCTCTCTCTCTCCAGGCCTGTTATCACCCTGTCCTCTCTCTCCAGGCCTGTTATCACCCTGTCCTCTCTCTCTCCAGGCCTGTTATCACCCTGTCCTCTCTCTCTCCAGGCCTGTTATCACCCTGTCCTCTCTCTCTCCAGGCCTGTTATCACCCTGTCCTCTCTCTCTCCAGGCCTGTTATCACCCTGTCCTCTCTCTCTCCAGGCCTGTTATCACCCCTGTCCTCTCTCTCTCCAGGCCTGTTATCACCCTGTCCTCTCTCTCTCCAGGCCTGTTATCACCCTGTCCTCTCTCTCTCTCCAGGCCTGTTATCACCCTGTCCTCTCTCTCTCAACAAGCCTGTTATCACCCCTGTCCTCTCTCTCCAGGCCTGTTATCACCCTGTCCTCTCTCTCTCCAGGCCTGTTATCACCCTGTCCTCTCTCTATCCAGGCCTGTTATCACCCTGTCCTCTCTCTCTCAACAAGCCTGTTATCACCCTGTCCTCTCTCTCCAGGCCTGTTATCACCCTGTCCTCTCTCTCTCCAGGCCTGTTATCACCCTGTCCTCTCTCTATCCAGGCCTGTTATCACCCTGTCCTCTCTCTCTCAACAAGCCTGTTATCACCCTGTCCTCTCTCTATCCAGGCCTGTTATCACCCTGTCCTCTCTCTATCCAGGCCTGTTATCACCCTGTCCTCTCTCTCTCAACAAGCCTGTTATCACCCTGTCCTCTCTCTCTCCAGGCCCACATAACAGGGCTAAGAAGAAGTGATTTAAATTGTCTTTAAACGTGCAGTATATAAAACACACATACTCCCACACTGTGCCAGCCTCCCAAATGGAACCCTAATCCCTGCACACTTCACGACTTCAGCCAACTTTTGACGACTGACCCCCTATATGGCTTCTATAGGGAATAGGGTGCCATACCGGACGCAGACACAGATTCATGTACACTGTTCCTATAGGTCCGTGTTAGGCCGGGAAGGAAAGGTAGGGTAGTATGGTAGTAGGGTAGGATGTCTGTACGAGACTCTGCATTAAAACAGCAGTTTGACTTCCCGGAAGAAAAGATCTGTCTTGTAATAAACACAAATCATTGTTTTCAGAGTCTCTTGTAGCAAAGTTCTCCTGGTCCGTTAGGGTTAACTCAGCTCCTGAATCCAGACCCCGACCCTGTGGGATGGAATCCAGCTCCATGATTTCCATATATCCAGGGACCGTGTGGTCATGGTTACTACATAGTATGTACTAGATATCAGTGGCTCAAGGTGAGCTAGAAAACCCTGTAGGATTATGGCATAGACAGACCAATCCCCTTCGAGCATTCCGGATTGGAACCCAACCTTCTGGAACTAGAACCCACACAGAACTTCCGTCCATTGTCACATCAGCGCACCGCTGAGTCCAGTCCACCAATCACAGAGCTTCAGAGACAGCAGGTTGGGAGACAAGAGGTTAGAGGGAGGAAGGGTTGAGAAGGTCAGTGACACCATAGAGAAGAGTGGAGAGAGAGATAGGGGCACCATAGAACTACAACTCAATTCTAACTCACATTCTGGGGGATTGAATTAGAACTCAATTCTAAATCGAATTCTAAGGGATTGAATTAGAACTCAATTCTAATTCTAAGGGAGAATTCATGGTTTTGTTTTCATGTAGAAACCTAGCGGCTTGCTTTACAAATGACGTACTGTACACATTGTGTCAAGTCTTACCTGAGAGTTGGTTAGTGTGTAACTGAAGTTAAAGTCACTGATTATATGGTGCGTGATCTTTCTTTAGACTGTTAAGGTGTAGCTCCTGGCTTCCTTTTAGAAAGGAGACAAGGAGAGGATTCTACTTTAGACTATTAAGGTGTAGCTCCTGGCTTCCTTTTAGAAAGGAGACAAGGAGAGGATGCTACTTTAGACTATTAAGGTGTAGCCCCTGGCTTCCTTTTAGAAAGGAGACAAGGAGAGGATTCTACTTTAGACTATTAAGGTGTAGCTCCTGGCTTCCTTTTAGAAAGGAGACAAGGAGAGGATTCTACTTTAGACTATTAAGGTGTAGCCCCTGGCTTCCTTTTAGAAAGGAGACAAGGAGAGGATTCTACTTTAGACTGTTAAGGTGTAGCTCCTGGCTTCCTTTTAGAAAGGAGACAAGGAGAGGATGCTACTTTAGACTATTAAGGTGTAGCCCCTGGACTCTACCGTCCTTCCACGCATCCCGTCAACGTGAGGAGTTTCTCATTTTCTCTCAAATTGCTACAGCATATAACTTCACCGAGGGATGAAGGTTTCTCTCTCTTCCTCTCCTCGTGATGACTTCACACACTGATGCTCTCTCTCTCCTCTCTCCTTCTATCCTTCTCCCTCACATACAAACACACACATAGAAACATACATCATGTTTTCAGAGATGCATAATATCTCCAAAAAGAAGGCGTCTGGTTTTCCCCCAAAAAATATCAAATTAGCGTTTAGCTGTTTTTATTTCATGCAGAAGAAGAGTTCGAGTTCTTTTTTTTGTCCCGAACCTTTTGGTTTGTTCTATGAGTTACTACGTACTGTTAGAGGAATAGTTTAAACATCCCTTTAATGTAAAGCCGCTATATAGACCAAAACATCCCTTTAATGTGTTGAAAGATGAATACTTATTTAAATACATGTTGACATAAAGGGGTTGAAGAGGGGGGGAGCAGGCAAAAAGCTCGTTTTCAGAGGCAACATGTTATATGTTAAAGTATGGTTAAATGCATGTAGGTACATTATGTGTGTGTGTGTGTGAGTGTGGGCATGTGTATCCTTCTGCATTTTGGGTTGATTTTGTATAGCTACAGTGTATGCGTGTGTGTGTGTGTGTGCACGTCACACGTCTATGTCGTGTGGGTATGGTTTCACTGAGTGTGTGTGTGTGTGTGTGTGTTTCACTATACTGTGTGTGTGAGAGAGGGAGGATACTGATATACATAATGAATGAAGTGACTGGTCTTCAGCACGGTAGAGTACTCTGTAATGGCCTTAATGAATGGATGACAGTGCTGTAACACCGCCAGTCTAAACCACACATATGTACAGTCTCCACTACGGTTGCACATTTCTGCTAACGTTCCCAAAATCCACAGTTTTTTTTCCCAGAAATCCCGATAAAAAAGACTCCTCGGAATAGGTAGGAAATCCGTAATCCTCCAACCAGGATTTCTGAAAAACCTTGGAATTTTGGGAATGTTCCCAGAACTTAGCTTCCCTAGTCTCAGCAAGAGAAGGCAGAAAGACAGAAAAAGTGTCATTTTTCATTAGAAAACGCTGGAATCCGTTGGCGCTGATACTGGTACGGACCTTGTATTCCCAGTGATTCTAGCTCATATCTGTAAAAACGTCACATTGTACTTGTTTGCATCCCTCCAAGTCTTTTTTTTGTTTCAAAAATACCTGATGTTTTTTTCAATCAGTTATCTTTTCCTAAGTCCTTGTCCTTGCCAAAGAATCCGATTGGTTGTTACTGAAAATATATTGTCCGTGATTGGTTAGATTCTGATAATCCTCGTTGTATGGTTGGTTAATATCTCGATGCTACTTGTCAATAATGCCATATGATGATTGGTGGATTAGGTTTAAATCACATTTGATTGATGAGCATGAAATCCATTAAAATTCCTTTTACAACGACAGCTCATTGGTCCTATCGTTTGATTGGTTAAACCTCCATGGCGTCCCATCATCGGGTTCGCCCGATTAGTCAGATTCAGATCTGTCCGATCATAAGTCTTTAAATGAAATTTTATTGGTCACATACACCTCAGCGAGTGTTCCCATTGGTCCTGAGGCGTGTATGGCGTCAGGCCCAGTTCCTCCATCTCTCTCCCATCTCCCCACAGCTCCCCTGTTGGTGGGAGGTTAGACATGCATCTGATTAACTTTAAAGAGTATTAAAAAAAAAGAGAAGAAAGAAGTTAACACTTGACACTGATCTAAGTTCAGCATTGTGTTGCTCCTTGTAATACTTCAGGTTACGATTCAGGGAAGAGTAAACTGATCCTAGATCTGTTTTGGAGAAAAACTTCTACCCAGAGTTTAGATTAGATGAAGTCAGTACGTGACTCCAGAGCAGAACTGCTCTCTCTTTTTTCCCAAGGTGATCCATGGATCCATCTCCCTCCTCACCATCCACATTAATAGGATGTATTCAGCATCCAAAAGTTCAGATTCCATTAAATCGTAGTTTGTTTTTTTTGGGGGGGCGTTCAGTTAATTAACACCATTTATCTTTTTTATTCACACCTTATAGTCGTTTCTTCTTGGAGTTTAAGGTCCTAGTGTCCTTTTTGTGGTTTTGTAGTTGTGTGGTGTCTTGTCTCCAAAACAAACCCAAACCCACTGAGCGGTCCTCTCTTCTTTAGGTGTTGTTATTATTGTTATTATTGTTATTATTCACAGCTGGTCAAAGTTCTCAACAAAAAAACTACAACAGAAATGGACCATTTCATTCCAATGTCTAGTAGTGGACTGTTCCATTTCACCAGAACAAACAGGGATGGAATGTTCCATTCCATCAGCAAAGGGGTGCAGCAGCAGTGGACTGATCCATCCATCCTGCTCTTACAGGTAGACCTCTCTACGGGAGAGCGTGAGGCATGACGTGGTCTTGTAGTCCCCGGTCCTCGTTAATGGTATAACCTCCGGAGGGTTGACCCTGCCCTGACCCCCCCTATCCTCCTCGTGATGGCGTCTCCCGAACCCGGCGGAGCTGAACGTGTCGTACGACGCTGACGTCATCTTGCGGTTGAGTAGGTTCCGGTTGTGGTCGCCCATGTTCCGATTCATCCTGTCTCCGCCCACCAGGCTGCCGAGAGGATCCCCATTGGCTAACGGTAACCTCTGACCTCCTCCGCCGACTCCCACGCTGACTACGCCCGGTTCGGAACTCCCGGCGCTGCCGGCGCTCTCGCTGTCACTATCTTCCTCATCATCGTCGTCATGGTTATTGTTGTTGTCGTTGCCAGGGGAGGCGAAGGTGGACAGGCGGGGCGGCTCGCTGACGTGGCGCTGGCGCTGGTGTTGCCGAGGCGACGGGCGGACAGCGGCGGGCATCCAACAAGTGTCGGAGTGTCCAAACTCATCACACTCCCTAGTGCACTTCCCTGTCAGGGCTACGTCTGGGAGCTGTCTGGCATCTGGAGAAAGAGAAGGATGGAGGGAGGGAGGGAGAGAGATATATTGTTAGAATATATTACAGAATCAATCAAACATATTTTAGCTGTCTGGCATCTACAGTTAAGTGGAGAGAGAAAGTATGTAAATATGGTATTTAAAACATATGGGAAATCTATTGGTGGTGAAGCATAACACTGTCATCATACTGGTAATAATACACAGCAACAACCACAGGTCGCTGAGAGAGGGAGAACTATTGTTAAAATATAATATAGACTCAAAGATGTCTAGACTCATAGCTGTGTGGCATCTACAATGGGAAGGGAGGGGTTAGAAGGAGATAATCTGTTAATATGGGTTTAGAAATTACAGATTATACTGGGTTGAATACATCTGGTAATATTCAACAATTTACCATTGCTTTTGAGAGAGAGAGAGACCGAAAGACAGACAGAGAGACAGACAGAGAGAGAGACAGAGAGAGACAGAGAGACACAGACAGAGAGACAGAGACACAGAGAGAGAGAGGCAGAGAGACAGAGAGAGAGAGGCAGAGAGACAGAGAGACAGACAGACAAACAGACAGACAGACAGAGATACTTACATACTAGATATATAAAAGAGTGTATAGTGTATATAATTGAATAGAAAAATACTGACTGCATTCAAGGGATTCAAAGCATTTCCTAAAATATAATAACAAGTTCCAACAGCCCCAAAAGGTCAAAGGTTCAAATGTCAAAGGTCAATCTGTTAAGGACTGATGTCATATGTGAGAGGATTATGCCTACAGCAGACAGATTTATTTATTTAAAGGTGTCTCTAAATAATATTTAAAGGGATCTCTACATGTCATATGTGAGAGGATTATGCCTACAGGAAATGAATGCATCTAGACTTATTTAAAGGGATCTCTAGATATGTGAAGTGCATGGAGGGACACATTTAAAATGAGTAGGTCAGACTAATCACTGTAGACTGTTCTGAGGTCAGTTAAATGAGTAAGTCAGACTAATCTCTGTAGACTGACCTGAGGACAGTAAAGTGGTAATGTAGTAAGGTCAGTTAAATGAGTAGGTCAGACTAATCTCTGTAGACTGACCTGAGGACAGTAAAGTGGTAATGTATTAAGGTCAGTTAATTTAGTAGGTCAGACTAATCTCTGTAGACTGGTCATAGGTCATAGGTCACAGGTCAACGGTCATAGGTCATGATCCCATCATCACCGTCATTGTACTTTTCCCCTCTTATTAACATTCATATGGAAGCTGAAATGTAATTTCCTGAATAGAAGCTTCTAAGTTATTACATGACTTTTCCAAGAGTTTTCAGAGTGGATTTATAAGTGAAATGAGTTCCACAAATGTACCTCTATGTCCAATCGGAAACCTAGTTTACGTCCACAAAAAAATATTAAAACATGTATCAAATCAAACACGGTTTAATTACCAATTGACCCGAAATTAAACATAAATAAAAATATAGATTTATATCTACATTAAACACTGTCAATTAGAAGGGATGTTTTGTTAGTAGATAGAAGTTCTGGAAAACGTAGAGTCTTAACACCACACAAAGAAACACCAACACCAACACCAACACCAATACCAACACCAACACCAATACCAATACCAACACCAACACCAACACCAACACCAATACCAATACCAACACCAACACCAATACCAATACCAATACCAACACCAATACCAACACCAACACCAATACCAATACCAACACCTATACCAATACCAATACCAACACCAATACCAACACCAACACCAACACCAATACCAATACCAACACCAATACCAACACCAACACCAATACCAATACCAATACCAACACCAATACCAATACCAACACCAACACCAACACCAACACCAATACCAATACCAACACCAACACCAACACCAACACCAACACCAATACCAACACCAACACCAACACCAACACCAATACCAACACCAACACCAATACCAACACCAACACCAACACCAATACCAACACCAACACCAACACCAACACCAATACCAACACCAATACCAACACCAACACCAACACCAACACCAATACCAACACCAACACCAACACCAATACCAAACCAACACCAACACCAATACCAATACCAACACCAACACCAACACCAATACCAAACCAATACCAACACCAACACCAACACCAACACCAAACCAATACCAATACCAACACCAACACCAATACCAACACCAAACCAATACCAATACCAACACCAACACCAACACCAATACCAACACCAACACCAATACCAACACCAAACCAATACCAATACCAACACCAACACCAACACCAATACCAACACCAAACCAATACCAACACCAATACCAACACCAACACCAAACCAATACCAATACCAACACCAACACCAATACCAACACCAAACCAACACCAACACCAACACCAAACCAATACCAATACCAACACCAATACCAATACCAACACCAATATCAACACCAATACCAATACCAACACCAAACCAATACCAACACCAATATCAACACCAATACCAATACCAACACCAACACCAATACCAATACCAACACCAACACCAACACCAACACCAATACCAATACCAACACCAACACCAACACCAACACCAACACCAAACCAATACCAACACCAATATCAACACCAATACCAACACCAACACCAACACCAATATCAACACCAATACCAATACCAACACCAACACCAACACCAAACCAATACCAATACCAACACCAACACCAACACCAATACCAATACCAACACCAACACCAATACCAATACCAATACCAACACCAATACCAACACCAAACCAATACCAACACCAACACCAATACCAATACCAATACCAACACCAACACCAAACCAATACCAACACCAACACCAATACCAACACCAAACCAACACCAATACCAATACCAACACCAAACCAACACCAATACCAACACCAACACCAAACCAACACCAACACCAACACCAATACCAAACCAACACCAATACCAACACCAAACCAATACCAACACCAACACCAATACCAATACCAATACCAACACCAACACCAAACCAATACCAACACCAACACCAATACCAACACCAAACCAACACCAATACCAATACCAACACCAAACCAACACCAATACCAATACCAAACCAACACCAATACCAAACCAACACCAACACCAACACCAACACCAACACCAATACCAACACCAACACCAAACCAACACCAACACCAACACCAACACCAACACCAACACCAACACCAATACCAACACCAACACCAACACCAACACCAATACCAACACCAACACCAACACCAAAACCAACACCAAAACCAATACCAACACCAACACCAACACCAATACCAACACCAAACCAACACCAATACCAACACCAACACCTATACCAATACCAACACCAACACCAACACCAATACCAACACCAATACCAACACCAACACCAACACCTATACCAATACCAATACCAACACCAACACCAATACCAACACCAATACCAACACCAACACCAATACCAACACCAATACCAATACCAACACCAACACCAATACCAACACCAACACCAACACCAACACCAACACCAATACCAACACCAACACCAACACCTATACCAACACCAACACCAACACCAACACCAAACCAATACCAACACCAACACCAACACCAATACCAAACCAATACCAATACCAATACCAACACCAACACCAACACCAACACCAACACCAATACCAACACCAATACCAACACCAACACCAAACCAATACCAATACCAACACCAACACCAATACCAACACCAAACCAACACCAACACCAACACCAACACCAAACCAATACCAACACCAACACCAACACCAAACCAATACCAATACCAACACCAACACCAACACCAATACCAATACCAACACCAACACCAATACCAATACCAATACCAATACCAACACCAAACCAACACCAACACCAACACCAATACCAAACCAACACCAATACCAACACCAAACCAATACCAACACCAACACCAATACCAACACCAAACCAACACCAATACCAATACCAATACCAACACCAAACCAACACCAATACCAATACCAAACCAACACCAATACCAAACCAACACCAACACCAACACCAACACCAACACCAAACCAACACCAATACCAATACCAACACCAACACCAACACCAAACCAACACCAACACCAACACCAACACCAAAACCAATACCAACACCAATACCAACACCAACACCAATACCAACACCAATACCAACACCAACACCAACACCAACACCAATACCAACACCAACACCAACACCAAAACCAACACCAAAACCAATACCAACACCAACACCTATACCAACACCAACACCAACACCAACACCAATACCAACACCAAACCAACACCAATACCAACACCAACACCTATACCAATACCAACACCAACACCAACACCAATACCAACACCAATACCAACACCAACACCAACACCTATACCAACACCAACACCTATACCAACACCAACACCAATACCAACACCAATACCAACACCAACACCAATACCAACACCAATACCAACACCAACACCAACACCAATACCAATACCAACACCAACACCAATACCAACACCAATATCAACACCAACACCAACACCAACACCAAACCAACACCAATACCAACACCAATACCAATACCAACACCAATACCAACACCAACACCAACACCAATACCAACACCAACACCAATACCAACACCAACACCAATATCAACACCAACACCAACACCAACACCAATATCAACAACCAACACCAACACCAATATCAACACCAACACCAACACCAATATCAACAACCAACACCAACACCTATACCAAACCAACACCAACACCAATATCAACACCAATACCAATACCAACACCAACACCAACACCAACACCAACACCAATACCAACACCAACACCAACACCAATATCAACACCAACACCAACACCAACACCAATATCAACAACCAACACCAACACCAATATCAACACCAACACCAACACCAATATCGACAACCAACACCAACACCTATACCAAACCAACACCAACACCAATATCAACACCAATACCAATACCAACACCAACACCAACACCAATATCAACACCAATACCAATACCAACACCAACACCAACACCAACACCAATACCAACACCAATACCAACACCAAACCAACACCAATACCAACACCAACACCAATACCAACACCAACACCAACACCCTGTCCAACACCAACACCTATACCAACACCAACACCAAACCAATACCAAACCAACACCAACACCAATACCAACACCAACACCAACACCAATACCAACACCAAAACCAATACCAACACCAATACCAATACCAAACCAACACCAACACCAAACCAACACCAATACCAACACCAACACCAATACCAACACCATTACCAACACCAATACCAACACCAACACCTATACCAATACCAACACCAACACCAACACCAACACCAATACCAACACCAATACCAAACCAACACCAATACCAACACCAATACCAACACCAACACCAACACCAAACCAATACCAATACCAACACCAATACCAACACCAAACCAATACCAACACCAACACCAACACCAACACCAATACCAACACCAACACCAACACCAACACCAACACCAACACCAATACCAACACCAAACCAACACCAACACCAATACCAATACCAAACCAACACCAATACCAACACCAAACCAATACCAACACCAACACCAATACCAATACCAATACCAACACCAAACCAACACCAATACCAATACCAAACCAACACCAATACCAAACCAACACCAACACCAACACCAATACCAATACCAACACCAAACCAACACCAACACCAACACCAACACCAACACCAAAACCAATACCAACACCAATACCAACACCAACACCAATACCAACACCAATACCAACACCAACACCAACACCAACACCAATACCAACACCAACACCAACACCAAAACCAATACCAATACCAACACCAACACCAAAACCAATACCAATACCAACACCAACACCTATACCAACACCAACACCAACACCAATACCAACACCAACACCAATACCAACACCAATACCAAACCAACACCTATACCAAACCAACACCAATACCAACACCAATACCAACACCAATACCAATACCAACACCAACACCAACACCAATACCAACACCAATACCAACACCAACACCAACACCTATACCAACACCAACACCTATACCAACACCAACACCAATACCAACACCAATACCAACACCAACACCAATACCAACACCAACACCAACACCTATACCAACACCAACACCTATACCAACACCAACACCAATACCAACACCAATACCAAACCAACACCTATACCAACACCAACACCAACACCAATACCAATACCAACACCAACACCAATACCAATATCAACACCAACACCAACACCAAACCAACACCAATACCAACACCAATACCAACACCAACACCAACACCAATACCAACACCAACACCAATACCAACACCAACACCAATATCAACACCAACACCAATACCAATACCAATACCAACACCAACACCAAACCAATACCAACACCAACACCAATACCAACACCAAACCAACACCAATACCAATACCAACACCAAACCAACACCAATACCAACACCAATACCAATACCAACACCAACACCAACACCAAACCAACACCAACACCAACACCAATACCAACACCAACACCAATACCAACACCAACACCAACACCAATACCAACACCAACACCAACACCAAAACCAACACCAAAACCAATACCAACACCAACACCAACACCAACACCAATACCAACACCAAACCAACACCAATACCAACACCAACACCTATACCAATACCAACACCAACACCAACACCAATACCAACACCAATACCAACACCAACACCAACACCTATACCAATACCAATACCAACACCAACACCAATACCAACACCAATACCAACACCAACACCAACACCAACACCAATACCAACACCAACACCAATACCAACACCAACACCAATATCAACACCAACACCAATACCAATACCAATACCAACACCAACACCAAACCAATACCAACACCAACACCAATACCAACACCAAACCAACACCAATACCAATACCAACACCAAACCAACACCAATACCAACACCAATACCAATACCAACACCAACACCAACACCAAACCAACACCAACACCAACACCAACACCAACACCAACACCAATACCAACACTACCACCAACACCAAAACCAACACCAAAACCAATACCAACACCAACACCAACACCAACACCAATACCAACACCAAACCAACACCAATACCAACACCAACACCTATACCAATACCAACACCAACACCAACACCAATACCAACACCAATACCAACACCAACACCAACACCTATACCAATACCAATACCAACACCAACACCAATACCAACACCAATACCAACACCAACACCAATACCAACACCAATACCAATACCAACACCAACACCAATACCAACACCAACACCAACACCAATACCAACACCAACACCAACACCTATACCAACACCAACACCAACACCAACACCAAACCAATACCAACACCAACACCAACACCAATACCAAACCAATACCAATACCAACACCAACACCAATACCAACACCAACACCAATACCAACACCAATACCAACACCAACACCAAACCAATACCAATACCAACACCAACACCAATACCAACACCAAACCAACACCAACACCAACACCAACACCAAACCAATACCAACACCAACACCAACACCAAACCAATACCAATACCAACACCAACACCAACACCAATACCAATACCAACACCAACACCAACACCAATACCAATACCAATACCAATACCAACACCAAACCAACACCAACACCAACACCAATACCAAACCAACACCAATACCAACACCAAACCAATACCAACACCAACACCAATACCAATACCAATACCAACACCAAACCAACACCAATACCAATACCAACACCAAACCAACACCAATACCAATACCAAACCAACACCAATACCAAACCAACACCAACACCAACACCAACACCAAACCAACACCAATACCAATACCAACACCAACACCAACACCAAACCAACACCAACACCAACACCAAAACCAATACCAATACCAACACCAATACCAACACCAACACCAATACCAACACCAATACCAACACCAACACCAACACCAATACCAACACCAACACCAACACCAAAACCAACACCAAAACCAATACCAACACCAACACCTATACCAACACCAACACCAACACCAACACCAATACCAACACCAAACCAACACCAATACCAACACCAACACCTATACCAATACCAACACCAACACCAACACCAATACCAACACCAATACCAACACCAACACCAACACCTATACCAACACCAACACCTATACCAACACCAACACCAATACCAACACCAATACCAACACCAACACCAATACCAACACCAATACCAACACCAACACCAACACCAATACCAATACCAACACCAACACCAATACCAACACCAATATCAACACCAACACCAACACCAACACCAACACCAAACCAACACCAATACCAACACCAATACCAATACCAACACCAATACCAACACCAACACCAACACCAATACCAACACCAACACCAATACCAACACCAACACCAATATCAACACCAACACCAACACCAACACCAATATCAACAACCAACACCAACACCAATATCAACACCAACACCAACACCAATATCAACAACCAACACCAACACCTATACCAAACCAACACCAACACCAATATCAACACCAATACCAATACCAACACCAACACCAACACCAACACCAACACCAATACCAACACCAACACCAACACCAATATCAACACCAACACCAACACCAATATCAACAACCAACACCAACACCAATATCAACACCAACACCAACACCAATATCAACAACCAACACCAACACCTATACCAAACCAACACCAACACCAATATCAACACCAATACCAATACCAACACCAACACCAACACCAATATCAACACCAATACCAATACCAACACCAACACCAACACCAACACCAATACCAACACCAATACCAACACCAAACCAACACCAATACCAACACCAACACCAATACCAACACCAACACCAACACCCCTGTCCAACACCAACACCTATACCAACACCAACACCAAACCAATACCAAACCAACACCAACACCAATACCAACACCAACACCAACACCAATACCAACACCAAAACCAATACCAACACCAATACCAATACCAAACCAACACCAACACCAAACCAACACCAATACCAACACCAACACCAATACCAACACCATTACCAACACCAATACCAACACCAACACCTATACCAATACCAACACCAACACCAACACCAACACCAATACCAACACCAATACCAACACCAAACCAACACCAATACCAACACCAATACCAACACCAAACCAACACCAACACCAATACCAATACCAAACCAACACCAATACCAACACCAAACCAATACCAACACCAACACCAATACCAATACCAACACCAAACCAACACCAACACCAATACCAATACCAAACCAACACCAAACCAACACCAACACCAACACCAATACCAATACCAACACCAAACCAACACCAACACCAACACCAACACCAACACCAAAACCAATACCAACACCAATACCAACACCAACACCAACACCAACACCAATACCAACACCAACACCAACACCAACACCAATACCAACACCAACACCAACACCAAAACCAATACCAATACCAACACCAACACCAACACCAAAACCAATACCAATACCAACACCAACACCTATACCAACACCAACACCAACACCAATACCAACACCAACACCAATACCAACACCAATACCAAACCAACACCTATACCAAACCAACACCAATACCAACACCAATACCAACACCAATACCAATACCAACACCAACACCAACACCAATACCAACACCAATACCAACACCAACACCAACACCTATACCAACACCAACACCTATACCAACACCAACACCAATACCAACACCAATACCAACACCAACACCAATACCAACACCAACACCAACACCAACACCTATACCAACACCAACACCTATACCAACACCAACACCAATACCAACACCAATACCAAACCAACACCTATACCAACACCAACACCAACACCAATACCAATACCAACACCAACACCAATACCAACACCAATATCAACACCAACACCAACACCAACACCAAACCAACACCAATACCAACACCAATACCAACACCAACACCAACACCAATACCAACACCAACACCAATACCAACACCAACACCAATATCAACACCAACACCAACACCAACACCAATATCAACAACCAACACCAACACCAATATCAACACCAACACCAACACCAATATCAACAACCAACACCAACACCTATACCAAACCAACACCAACACCAATATCAACACCAATACCAATACCAACACCAACACCAACACCAACACCAATACCAACACCAATACCAACACCAAACCAACACCAATACCAACACCAACACCAATACCAACACCAACACCAACACCCTGTCCAACACCAACACCTATACCAACACCAACACCAAACCAATACCAAACCAACACCAACACCAATACCAACACCAACACCAACACCAATACCAACACCAAAACCAATACCAACACCAACACCAACACCAACACCAATACCAACACCAACACCAAAACCAATACCAATACCAACACCAACACCAATACCAACACCAATACCAACACCAATACCAACACCAACACCAACACCAATACCAAACCAACACCAAACCAACACCAATACCAACACCAACACCAATACCAACACCAATACCAACACCAATACCAACACCAACACCTATACCAATACCAACACCAACACCAACACCAATACCAACACCAATACCAACACCAACACCAACACCTATACCAACACCAACACCTATACCAACACCAACACCAATACCAACACCAATACCATACCAACACCAACACCAACACCAATACCAATACCAATACCAATACCAACACCAACACCAAACCAACACCAATACCAACACCAACACCAATACCAATACCAACACCAACACCAATACCAACACCAACACCAATACCAACACCAATACCAATACCAACACCAATACCAACACCAACACCAACACCAATACCAACACCAACACCAATATCAACACCAACACCAACACCAACACCAATATCAACAACCAACACCAACACCAATATCAACACCAACACCAACACCAATACCAACACCAATATCAACAACCAACACCAACACCAACACCAATACCAAACCAACACCAACACCAATACCAACACCAATACCAACACCAACACCAACACCAATATCAACACCAACACCAACACCAACACCAACACCAACACCAATACCAACACCAATATCAACAACCAACACCAACACCAACACCAATACCAACACCAATACCAACACCAATACCAACACCAACACCAATACCAACACCTATACCAAACCAACACCAACACCAAACCAACACCAATACCAACACCAACACCAACACCAATACCAACACCAAACCAACACCAATACCAACACCAACACCAATACCAATACCAACACCAACACCCCTGTCCAACACCAACACCTATACCAACACCAACACCTATACCAACACCAATACCAACACCAACACCAATACCAACACCAAACCAACACCAATACCAACACCAACACCAATACCAATACCAACACCAACACCCCTGTCCAACACCAACACCTATACCAACACCAACACCTATACCAACACCAATACCAACACCAACACCAATACCAACACCAACACCAATACCAACACCAACACCAATACCAACACCAATACCAATACCAACACCAATACCAACACCAACACCAATACCAACACCAACACCAATACCAACACCAATATCAACAACCAACACCAACACCAATATGAACACCAACACCAACACCAACACCAATACCAATACCAACACCTATACCAACACCAACACCAACACCAACACCAACAACCAACACCTATACCAACACCAACACCAATACCAACACCAATACCAAACCAACACCTATACCAATACCAACACCAATACCAACACCAACACCAATACCAACACCAATACCAACACCAATATCAACAACCAACACCAACACCAATATCAACACCAACACCAACACCAACACCAATACCAATACCAACACCTATACCAACACCAACACCAACACCAACACCAACAACCAACACCTATACCAACACCAACACCAACACCAATACCAACACCAAACCAACACCTATACCAACACCAATACCAACACCAAACCAACACCAATACCAACACCAACACCAATACCAATACCAACACCAACACCAATACCAACACCAACACCAATACCAACACCAATACCAATACCAACACCAATACCAACACCAACACCAACACCAATACCAACACCAACACCAATATCAACACCAACACCAACACCAACACCAATATCAACACCAATACCAACACCAACACCAATATCAACACCAACACCAACACCAATACCAACACCAACACCAATATCAACACCAACACCAACACCAACACCAACACCAACACCTATACCAACACCAACACCTATACCAACACCAACACCAATACCAACACCAATACCAACACCAACACCAATACCAACACCAACACCTATACCAACACCAACACCAATACCAACACCAACACCAACACCTATACCAACACCAACACCTATACCAACACCAACACCAATACCAACACCAATACCAACACCAACACCAACACCAACACCAACACCAACACCTATACCAACACCAACACCTATACCAACACCAACACCAATACCAACACCAATACCAAACCAACACCTATACCAACACCAACACCAACACCAATACCAATACCAACACCAACACCAATACCAACACCAATATCAACACCAACACCAACACCAACACCAAACCAACACCAATACCAACACCAATACCAACACCAACACCAACACCAATACCAACACCAACACCAATACCAACACCAACACCAATATCAACACCAACACCAACACCAACACCAATATCAACAACCAACACCAACACCAATATCAACACCAACACCAACACCAATATCAACAACCAACACCAACACCTATACCAAACCAACACCAACACCAATATCAACACCAATACCAATACCAACACCAACACCAACACCAACACCAATACCAACACCAATACCAACACCAAACCAACACCAATACCAACACCAACACCAATACCAACACCAACACCAACACCCCTGTCCAACACCAACACCTATACCAACACCAACACCAAACCAATACCAAACCAACACCAACACCAATACCAACACCAACACCAACACCAATACCAACACCAAAACCAATACCAACACCAACACCAACACCAACACCAATACCAAACCAACACCAAACCAATACCAATACCAATACCAACACCAACACCAAAACCAATACCAACACCAATACCAACACCAACACCAATACCAACACCAATACCAACACCAATACCAACACCAACACCAACACCAATACCAAACCAACACCAAACCAACACCAATACCAACACCAACACCAATACCAACACCAATACCAACACCAATACCAACACCAACACCTATACCAATACCAACACCAACACCAACACCAATACCAACACCAATACCAACACCAACACCAACACCTATACCAACACCAACACCTATACCAATACCAACACCAATACCAACACCAATACCAAACCAACACCTATACCAACACCAACACCAATACCAATACCAATACCAACACCAACACCAAACCAACACCAATACCAACACCAACACCAATACCAATACCAACACCAACACCAATACCAACACCAACACCAATACCAACACCAATACCAATACCAACACCAATACCAACACCAACACCAACACCAATACCAACACCAACACCAATATCAACACCAACACCAACACCAACACCAATATCAACAACCAACACCAACACCAATATCAACACCAACACCAACACCAATACCAACACCAATATCAACAACCAACACCAACACCAACACCAATACCAAACCAACACCAACACCAATACCAACACCAATACCAACACCAACACCAACACCAACACCAATATCAACACCAACACCAACACCAACACCAACACCAATACCAACACCAATATCAACAACCAACACCAACACCAACACCAATACCAACACCAATACCAACACCAACACCAACACCAATACCAACACCTATACCAAACCAACACCAACACCAAACCAACACCAATACCAACACCAACACCAACACCAATACCAACACCAAACCAACACCAATACCAACACCAACACCAATACCAATACCAACACCAACACCCCTGTCCAACACCAACACCTATACCAACACCAACACCTATACCAACACCAATACCAACACCAACACCAATACCAACACCAAACCAACACCAATACCAACACCAACACCAATACCAATACCAACACCAACACCCCTGTCCAACACCAACACCTATACCAACACCAACACCTATACCAACACCAATACCAACACCAACACCAATACCAATACCAACACCAACACCAATACCAACACCAACACCAATACCAACACCAATACCAATACCAACACCAATACCAACACCAACACCAATACCAACACCAACACCAATACCAACACCAATATCAACAACCAACACCAACACCAATATGAACACCAACACCAACACCAACACCAATACCAATACCAACACCTATACCAACACCAACACCAACACCAACACCAACAACCAACACCTATACCAACACCAACACCAATACCAACACCAATACCAAACCAACACCTATACCAATACCAACACCAATACCAACACCAACACCAATACCAACACCAACACCAATACCAACACCAATATCAACAACCAACACCAACACCAATATCAACACCAACACCAACACCAACACCAATACCAATACCAACACCTATACCAACACCAACACCAACACCAACACCAACAACCAACACCTATACCAACACCAACACCAACACCAATACCAACACCAATACCAAACCAACACCTATACCAACACCAATACCAACACCAAACCAACACCAATACCAACACCAACACCAATACCAATACCAACACCAACACCAATACCAACACCAACACCAATACCAACACCAATACCAATACCAACACCAATACCAACACCAACACCAACACCAATACCAACACCAACACCAATATCAACACCAACACCAACACCAACACCAATATCAACACCAATACCAACACCAACACCAATATCAACACCAACACCAACACCAATACCAACACCAACACCAATATCAACACCAACACCAACACCAACACCAATATCAACACCAACAACCAACACCAATATCAACACCAACACCAACACCAACACCAATATCAACACCAACAACCAACACCAATATCAACACCAACACCAACACCAACACCAATATCAACAACCAACACCAACACCAATACCAAACCAACACCAACACCAATATCAACACCAACACCAACACCAATACCAACACCAATACCAACACCAATACCAACACCAACACCAACACCTATACCAAACCAACACCAATACCAACACCAATACCAACACCAAACCAACACCAACACCAACACCAACACCTATACCAAACCAACACCAATACCAACACCAACACCAATACCAACACCAATACCAACACCAACACCAACACCTATACCAATACCAACACCAACACCAACACCAACACCAATACCAACACCAATACCAACACCAACACCAATACCAACACCAATACCAACACCAATACCAACACCAACACCTATACCAAACCAACACCAATACCAACACCAATACCAACACCAATACCAACACCAACACCAACACCAACACCAATACCAACACCAATACCAAACCAACACCAATACCAACACCAACACCAATACCAATACCAACACCAACACCCCTGTCCAACACCAACACCTATACCAACACCAACACCTATACCAACACCAATACCAACACCATACCAACACCAACACCAACACCAATACCAACACCAATACCAACACCAACACCAATACCAACACCAACACCAATACCAACACCAATACCAACACCAATACCAACACCAACACCTATACCAATACCAACACCAATACCAACACCAACACCAATACCAACACCAACACCAATATCAACACCAACACCAACACCAACACCAACACCAACACCAACACCAAACCAACACCAACACCAACACCAACAACCAACACCAACACCAACACCAATATCAACACCAACACCAACACCAATATCAACACCAACACCAATACCAACACCAACACCAATATCAACACCAATACCAACACCAACACCAATATCAACACCAATATCAATACCAACACCAACACCAACACCAACACCAATATCAACATCAACACCAACACCAATATCAACACCAACACCAACACCAACATCAACATCAACACCAACACCAATATCAACACCAACATCAACACCAACACCAACATCAACACCAACACCAATATCAACACCAACATCAACACCAACACCAACACCAACAACCAACACCAAACCAACACTAACACTAACACTAACACTAACACTAACACCAATACCAAAACCAACACCAACCAATAATAATTTCACCCCTCAAATTCCCCTTTGTGTCACCATGAGAGACACAGAGAGAGAGAGCTACAGCACTGTGTCCTGGTTGAAAGGACATATTTGGGTTGCTGATTGGCTGGCAGTGTTTGCAGAGCTCTCTGTAAAGGAGGCTACAGAGCCTCATCTAAACAAACACACATAGGCTTGGTCATTACAGACTTCTCTAAAAATGTGTCCAAGTCAAGCGGTATTGGGACTCACAACAGACAATACAAAACACAGCCAGAGAGAGAGAGAGAGAGCGAAAGAGAGAGATAGAAAGAGACATGTGCATTGGAGCATTCTTGCTTCCAAATGAGAAAAACAACCAACATGAAAAGAACGATGGATGACTCTGTCAAGGCCTCAGAGAGAAAGTGATAGAGAGAGAGAGAAAGAAATAAAGATGTAGACAGAAAAATAGAGAGAGAGAAAGCATGTTTCATAGTACTCAGAACCCTGAGAAATGACTAAGGGTGTTGAGTGTGTTTACGGTGTTTGAGGGTGTTGAGGGTGTTGAAGGTGGTTGAGGGTGTTTGATGGTGTTGAAGGGTGTTGAGGGTGTTGAGGGTGTTGAAGGTGGTTGAGGGTGTTGAGGGTGTTGAGGGTGTTGAGGGCATTGATGGCGTTGAGGGTGGTTGAGGGTGGTTGAGGGTGTTGAGGGTGGTTGAGGGTGTTGAGGGCGTTGAGGGTGTTAACGGTGGTTGAGGTTGTTTGAGGGTGTTGAGGGCGTTGAGGGCGTTGAGGGTGTTGAGGGTGTTGAGGGTGTTGAGGGTGTTTGAGGGTGTTCGAAGGTGTTGAGGGCATTGATGGCGTTGAGGGTGTTGAGGGTGGTTGAGGGTGTTGAGGGCATTGATGGCGTTGAGGGTGGTTGAGGGTGTTGAGGGTGGTTGAGGGTGTTGAGGGTGGTTGAGGGTGTTGAGGGCGTTGAGGGTGTTAACGGTGGTTGAGGTTGTTTGAGGGTGGTTGAGGGTGTTGAGGGTGGTTGAGGGTGTTGAGGGTGTTGAGGGCGTTGAGGGCGTTGAGGGCGTTGAGGGTGTTGAGGGCGTTGAGGGCGTTGAGGGCGTTGAGGGTGTTGAGGGCGTTGAGGGCGTTGAGGGCGTTGAGGGTGTTGAGGGCGTTGAGGGTGGTTGAGGGCGTTGAGGGTGGTTGAGGGCGTTGAGGGTGTTGAGGGCGTTGAGGGTGTTGAGGGTGGTTGAGGGTGTTGAGGGTGTTGAGGGTGTTGAGGGTGGTTGATGGCGTTGAGGGTGGTTGAGGGCGTTGAGGGTGTTGAGGGCGTTGAGGGCGTTGAGGGTGGTTGAGGTTGTTTAAGGGTGTTTAGGCTGTTTGAGGGTGTTGAGGGTGTTAACGGTGTTGAGGGTGTTAACGGTGTTGAGGGTGTTAACGGTGTTGAGGGTGTTAACGGTGTTTAAGGGTGTTTAGGCTGTTTACGGTGTATTGAATAAGTTTGTTTTTCTCTTTGATGTCTTTGTAGTATGTTGACATGTATGTTGACCTGTAAACTGTGGTTGTGTTGTTGCTCTAAAAATGTGTGTGTGTTGTTCTACAGGTGTGTTGTTCTATAGATGTGTGTGTTGTTCTATAGATGTGTTGTTCTATAGATGTGTGTGTTGTTCTACAGGTGTGTTGTTCTACAGGTGTGTTGTTCTATATGTGTGTTGTTCTATAGGTGTGTTGTTCTATATGTGTGTTGTTCTATAGGTGTGTTGTTCTACAGGTGTGTTGTTCTACAGGTGTGTTGTTCTATAGGTGTGTTGTTCTACAGGTGTGTTGTTCTACAGGTGTGTGTGTTGTTCTACAGGTGTGTGTGTTGTTCTATAGGTGTGTGTGTTGTTCTATAGGTGTGTGTGTTGTTCTATAGGTGTGTTGTTCTACAGGTGTGTGTGTTGTTCTACAGGTGTGTGTGTTGTTCTATAGGTGTGTTGTTCTACAGGTGTGTGTGTGTTGTTCTACAGGTGTGTGTGTTGTTCTATAGGTGTGTTGTTCTATAGGTGTGTTGTTCTATAGGTGTGTGTGTTGTTCTATAGGTGTGTTGTTCTATAGGTGTGTTGTTCTACAGGTGTGTTGTTCTACAGGTGTGTTGTTCTACAGGTGTGTTGTTCTACAGGTGTGTGTGTTGTTCTATAGGTGTGTTGTTCTATAGGTGTGTTGTTCTACAGGTGTGTGTTGTTCTACAGGTGTGTGTGTTGTTCTACAGGTGTGTCTGTTGTTCTATAGGTGTGTTGTTCTATAGGTGTGTTGTTCTATAGGTGTGTTGTTCTACAGGTGTGTGTGTTGTTCTATAGGTGTGTTGTTCTATAGGTGTGTTGTTCTACAGGTGTGTTGTTCTATAGGTGTGTTGTTCTATAGGTGTGTGTGTTGTTCTATAGGTGTGTTGTTCTACAGGTGTGTTGTTCTACAGGTGTGTGTGTTGTTCTATAGCGTGTGTTGTTCTATAGGTGTGTTGTTCTACAGGTGTGTGTGTTGTTCTACAGGTGTGTTGTTCTACAGGTGTGTTGTTCTATAGATGTGTGTGTTGTTCTATAGGTGTGTTGTTCTATATGTGTGTTGTTCTATAGGTGTGTTGTTCTACAGGTGTGTGTGTTGTTCTATAGGTGTGTTGTTCTACAGGTGTGTTGTTCTATAGGTGTGTTGTTCTACAGGTGTGTGTGTTGTTCTACAGGTGTGTGTGTTGTTCTATAGGTGTGTTGTTCTATAGGTGTGTTGTTCTATAGGTGTGTTGTTCTACAGGTGTGTGTGTTGTTCTACAGGTGTGTTGTTCTATAGGTGTGTTGTTCTATAGGTGTGTTGTTCTACAGGTGTGTTGTTCTATAGGTGTGTTGTTCTACAGGTGTGTGTGTTGTTCTACAGGTGTGTTGTTCTATAGGTGTGTTGTTCTATAGGTGTGATGTTCTATAGGTGTGATGTTCTATAGGTGTGTTGTTCTACAGGTGTGTTTGTTGTTCTATAGGTGTGTGTGCTGTTCTATAGGTGTGTTTGTTGTTCTATAGGTGTGTGTGCTGTTCTATAGGTGTGATGTTCTATAGGTGTGTGTGCTGTTCTATAGGTGTGTTTGTTGTTCTATAAGTGTGTTGTTCTATAGATGTCTGTGTTGTTCTATAGGTGAGAGTGTGTTCTATATGTGTGTTGTTCTATAGGTGTGTTGTTCTATAGGTGTGTTGTTCTATAGGTGTGTTGTTCTATAGGTGTGTTGTTCTACAGGTGTGTGTGTTGTTCTATAGATGTGTGTGTTGTTCTATAGGTGTGTTTGGTGTTCTATAGGTGTGTTGTTCTATAGGTGTGTTGTTCTATAGGTGTGTTGTTCTATAGGTGTGTTGTTCTATAGGTGTGATGTTCTATAGGTGTGTGTGCTGTTCTATAGGTGTGTTTGGTGTTCTATAGGTGTGTTGTTCTATAGGTGTGTTGTTCTATAGGTGTGTTGTTCTATAGATGTGTTGTTCTATAGGTGTGCTGTCCTATAGGTGTGTTTGTTGTTCTATAGGTGTGTTGTTCTACAGGTGTGATGTTCCATAGGTGTGTGTGTTGTTCTATATGTCTGTGTGTTTTGTTCAATAGGTGTGTGTGTTGTTCTGTAGGTGTGTTGTTCTGCAGGTGTGTGTGTGTTGTTCTATAGGTGTGTGTGTTGTTCTATATGTGTGTGTTGTTCTATAGGTGCATTTGTTGTTCTATAGATGTGTTGTTCTATAGGTGTGTTATTCTATTGCTGTGTGTATTGTTCTATAGGTGTGTTGTTCTATAGGTGTGTTGTTCTATAGGTGTGTTGTTCTATAGGTGTGTTGTTCTATAGGTGTGTTGTTCTATAGGTGTTTGTGTTGTTCTATAGGTGTTTGTGTTGTTCTATAGGTGTTTGTGTTGTTCTATAGGTGTGTGTGTGTTGTTCTACAGGTGTGTTGTTCTATAGGTGTGTGTGTGTTGTTCTACAGGTGTGTTGTTCTACAGGTGTGTTGTTCCATAGGTGTGTTGTTCTATAGGTGTTTGTGTTGTTCTATAGGTGTTTGTGTTGTTCTATAGGTCTGTGTTCTATAGGTGTGTGTGTTGTTATATCGCTGTTTGATTTTTCTATGAGCAGTATTATGTTTGTGCATTCTGTGTAGGAGTGTGTGAGTCTGCGTGTCATGTCCTGACCCTAGTAAGATGTAATTTTCTATAGTAGAGTAGGTCAGGGCGTGACAGGGGGTGTTTTGTCTATGTTTTCTATTTCTATGTATAAGTTCTAGTTTTTCTATTTCTATTTTGGGATTTTTGGGTTGATCTCCAATTGGAGGCAGCTGGTCCTCATTGTCTCTAACTGGAGATCATATTTCAGTAGGGGTTTTTCTTCCTGGGTTTTGTGGGTTATTATATTTTGAGTAGTGTTTGTTTCTCTCTGCGTCACGTTTTTTTTGTTGTTGTCATATTCAGTTATTTATGCATTGCAAAGTTACAGATTAAATAAAATGTGGAACTACAACCACGCTGCACTTTGGTCTGCTCCTTTAGACAACTGTGACAGAATAACCCACCATCAAATGACCAAGCAGCGTGGGCAGGAGGACTGGATTAAGCAGCGTGCCCGGGAGGAGATGGCATCCTGGTTGCTGGAGGAGATGGAGGAAAGGATAGACTGGACTTGGGAGCAGGTATTGGAGAGATACAACAGCCTGCCGGGGAAGCAGGTGGAGGCACGATACCAATGGCGAGGCAAGTGTGAGAATTTTTTTTGGGGGGGGGGGGGCACACGGGGAGATTGGCAGAGTCAGGTTGGAGACCTGAGCCAACTCCCCGTGCTTACTGTGGGGGGCGAGTGATCGAGCAAGCACCATGTTATACTGAGATACGCACTGTGTCGCAAGTGCGCAGCTACAGCCCGGTGCGCTCGGTGCAAGCTCCTCACAGGTGCCGTGCTAGAGTTGGCATTCAGCCAGGAAGGAGTATGCCTGCTCAGCGTTCCTGGTCTCTGGTGCGTCTTCTCGGCCCAGGTTATCCTGCGCCAGCTCTACGCACGGTACCCCCAGTTTGCCAACACAAACCCGTGCGACCTGTCACAACGCCTCGCGCTTGTCGGGCTACGGGGGGGTATCCAGCCAGGACGGGTTGTGCCAGCCATAAGCTCCAGATCTCCAGTGCACCTCCACGACCCAGTATACCCTGTGCCTGCTCTGCGCACCTGGTCTCCGGCGACGCTCTCCAGTCCGGAGCCTCCAGCAACGTTCCCTAGTCCAGAACTCCCAGCGACGTTCCCTAGTCCGGTGAGACCTATTCGAGCTCCACGAAGGAAGCCTCCAGCAACGTTCTATGGTCCGAAGCCTGTAGAGATGATCCATGGCAAGAAGCCTGTAGGGATGATCCATGGCAAGAAGCCTGTGGGGTTGATCCATGGCCCGGAGCCTGTAGAGATGATCCATGGCGCGAAGCCTTCAGTGATGATCCATGGCGCAGAACCTGTAGGGATGATCCATGGCACGGAGCCTGCAATGACGGTCCACAGTTCGGACCCTGCAATGACGGTCCACAGTTCACACCCTCCTGAGACGGTCACGGTCCGGAACCTCCTGAGACGGTCTACAGTCCGGAACCTCCTGAGGCGGCCTACAGTCAGGAACCTCCTGAGACGGCCTACAGTCCGGAACCTCCTGAGACGGACTACAGTCCGGAACCTCCTGAGACGGCCTACAGTCCGGAACCTCCTGAGACGGCCTACAGTCCGGAACCTCCTGAGACGGCCTACAGTCCGGAACCTCCTGAGACGGCCTACAGTCCGGAACCTCCTGAGACGGCCTAAAGTCCGGAACCTCCTGAGACGGCCTACAGTACGGAACTTTCGGAGAAGGTCCACAGTCCGGAACCTCCTGAGACGGCATACAGTCCGGAACCTCCTGAGATGGCATACAGTCCAGAACCTCCTGAGACGGTCTATAGTCTGGAACCTTCTGAGACGGCCTACAGTCCGGAACCTCCTGAGAAGTTCCCCAGCCCAGAGTCTTCAGCGGCGGCCTGCAGCCCAGAGTCTTCAGCAGCGGCCTGCAGCCCAGAACCTCCAGCGGCGGCCTGCAGCCCAGAACCTCCAGCGGCGGCCTGCAGCCCAGAACCTCAAGCGGCGGCCTGCAGCCCAGAACCTCCAGCGATGATCTACAGTCCGGTTCCTCTGAAGACGATCCACGGTCAGGAACCTCCTGAGACGGTCTACAGTCCAGAACCTCCTGAGACGGCCTACAGTCCAGAACCTCCTGAGACGGCATACAGTCCGGAACCTCCTGAGACGGCCTACAGTCCGGAACCTCCTGAGACGGCCTACAGTCCGGAACCTTCGGAGAAGGTCCACAGTCCGGAACCTCCTGAGATGGCATACAGTCCGGAACCTCCTGAGATGGCATACAGTCCAGAACCTCCTGAGACGGTCTATAGTCTGGAACCTTCTGAGACGGCCTACAGTCCGGAATCTCCTGAGAAGTTCCCCAGTCCAGAGTCTTCAGCGACGGCCTGCAGCCCAGAGTATTCAGCGACGGCCTGCAGCCCAGAGTCTTCAGCGGCGGCCTGCAGCCCAGAGTCTTCAGCGGCAGCCTGCAGCCCAGAGTCTTCATGGCGGCCTGCAGCCCAGAACCTCCAGCGGCGGCCTGCAGCCCAGAACCTCCAGCGGCAGCATGCAGCCCAGAACCTCCAGCGATGATCTACAGTCCGGTTCCTCCTCCGACGATCCACGGTTCGAAAGCAGAGGGATCAGCGGGTGGAGCGGGGATTACGCCCCAAACCGGAGCCGCCTCCTCTGCTGGAGGTTAAGGTTATGTGGACTGCATTTGAGCCGCCATAGACAATTATCACCCTCCCTACCCTCCCTTTTGTTTTGTTATGTTGTTATGTTGTTATGTTGCATTCGGAGTCTGCACCTTTGGGGGGGGGGGTACTGTCACGTCCTGACCCTAGTAAGATGTCATTTTCTATAGCCGTGACACTGCGTTTGAGTACACACAGTATCTCTGTGTGTGAGTGTTTGTGTGTGTGTGTCTCAGGTGTGTGTGTGTTCCCTCTCCCTCACCGTTCTCCACATGTTCCTCCTCTCCTACACTTCCCTCAGGTGTGGTCCTCTCGTACCCCTCCTCAGGGAGAGACAGCGCCCCCACACGGGGTCCAGATGAACCCTTACTGCTGGGGGTCTCAGAGTCCTCTGCAGCGCTGTCATAGCAACCACCGTCCTGAGGCCCCGGGACCACAGAGAACGTCACCCTCCGCAGGGTAGCCTGGACGGAGAAAGAGAGGGGGAAGAGAGAGGGAGGGGGAGGTAGAGAGGTCTGTTAGAATGGGAGTATACATCTGGGATTAGGTCATTAAAACATCAGATTAGAGAAAATACAACAGTCACTTCAGCTGGTCACTGAGAAAAGAGGGGAGAGAGAGAGAGAGATAGAGGGAGAGAGGGATAGAGAGAAACAGAGAGAGGAAGAGAGAGGGAGAGGAAGAAAGAGAGGGGAATAGAGAGAGAGACTGTGAGAGAGACAGAGAGAGAAAGAGGGAGATAGAAAGAGAGAGAAAGAGGGAGTGTAGGTTAAATACCACACTTTGAACTGGCAACAAGAAACACACACACACACAGACACAGACAAACACACACGCACACACACACACACACACACACACACACACACACACACACACACACACACACACACACACACACACACACACACACACACACACACACACACACACACACACACACACACACACAACTTTGTTCTTCCTTGAGAAGAGTGTATCTAATTCCACAGAGTGAGAATAGAACCATTGAAACCCTGAAGGGGTCATTCTGGAACAGGAAACCTATTTCTACATTACCCTCTATCTCTGCTCACACACTGCTAGCTCTGTGGAAAATTACTACCGGACAAATTAGCTGCCCATTAAATTCCCTCTTCAATTTTTACAACAGAGAGATAGCAGGGAGAGAAAACGAGAGAGAGAAAAAAGAAAGAGAGAGAGAAAGCGAGAGAACTGAAGTAATGCTAACAGATTACAGATCGGTAAAAACTCCGAAAACTCAGAAAGATGATGGACAAGACGGATGAATTACATCCATTCCCAGATGATCACTGCAGGAAACATTCAGTCCAATCAACATGAGAGGAAAGGAGATGAGACCTCCCTCCCTCCCTGCCTTCCTCTGTCCCTCCATCCATCCATCCCTCACTCCCTGCCTCCATCCCTCCCTCCCTCCATCCATCCCTCTCTCCCTACCTACCTCCCTTCCTCCCTCCCTCCCTCCCTTCCTACCTCCCTCCCTCCCTCCCTCCCTCCCTCCCTCCCTCCCTCCCTCCCTTCCTTCCTTCCTTCCTTCCTTCCTTCCTTCCTTCCTTCCTTCCTTCCTTCCTTCCTTCCTTCCTTCCTCCCTCCCTCCCTCCATCCCTCCATCCATCCCTCTCTCCCTACCTACCTACCTACCTACCTCCCTCCCTCCCTCCCTTCCTTCCTTCCTTCCTTCCTTCCTTCCTTCCTTCCTTCCTTCCTTCCTTCCTTCCTTCCTTCCTTCCTCCCTCCCTCCCTCCCTCCCTCCCTCCCTCCCTCCCTCCCTCCCTCCCTCCCTCCCTCCCAGCCTCCCTCCCAGCCTCCCTCCCTCCCTCCCTCCCTCCCTCCATCTCTGGCAGCCTCCCTCCCTCCCTCCCTCCATCTCTGGCAGCCTCCCTCCCTCCCTCCATCTCTGGCAGCCTCCCTCCCTCCCTCCATCTGGCAGCCTCCCTCCCTCCCTCCATCTCTGGCAGCCTGCAGGTCAAACATGTTTCTTATTAGGTTGAAGTTCAAACTACAGAACATGAGCTAATGTCAAATCACACACACTAATTATATTCCCTTTTCTTATCCTCCCTCCTGTCTCACGCTGTCCCTCTCTGTCCCTCTCTGTCCCTCTCTGTCCCTCTCTGTCCCTCTCTGTCCCTCTCTGTCAGTCTGGTTTATGATGTAGAGATTGATGTTGTGTCCTTGACTTCACATGACTCCCTCTGCTTTCTCCAGCTCTATCCCTCATTCCCAATCATTCCATTCCCCCATCACCCTCTACTCTCTCCCTCTCTCTTTCAAATCAGTCCATGTTACTAACAACATATCAGTCCATATGCTACCTACTAATATATCAGTCCATGTGTTACTACTAACATATCAGTCCATGTTACTACTAACATATCAGTCCATGTTACTACTAACATATCAGTCCATGTGTTACTACTAACATATCAGTCCATGTTACTACTAACACAGCAGTCCATGTTACTACTAACACATCAGTCCATGTTACTACTAACACATCAGTCCATGTTACTACTAACACAGCAGTCCATGTTACTACTAACACATCAGTCCATGTTACTACTAACACATCAGTCCATGTTACTACTAACATATCAGTCCATGTGTTACTACTAACATATCAGTCCATGTGTTACTACTAACATATCAGTCCATGTGTTACTACTAACACATCAGTCCATGTTACTACTAACATATCAGTCCATGTGTTACTACTAACACATCAGTCCATGTTACTACTAACATATCAGTCCATGTTACTACTAACATATCAGTCCATGTTACTACTAACATATCAGTCCATGTTACTACTAACATATCAGTCCATGTTACTACTAACATATCAGTCCATGTGTTACTACTAACACATCAGTTCATGTTACTACTAACATAGCAGTCCATGTTACTACTAACACATCAGTCCATGTTACTACTAACACATCAGTCCATGTTACTAACAACATATCAGTCCATGTTACTACTAACATATCAGTCCATGTTACTACTAACATATCAGTCCATGTGTTACTACTAACATATCAGTCCATGTTACTACTAACATATCAGTCCATGTTACTACTAACATATCAGTCCATGTGTTACCTACTAACATAGCAGTCCATGTGCTACCTACTAACATAGCAGTCCATGTGCTACCTACTAACATAGCAGTCCATGTGCTACTTACTAACATATCAGTCCATGTTACTACTAACATATCAGTCCATGTGTTACCTACTAACATATCCATGTTACTACTAACATATCAGCCCATGTTACTACTAACATATCAGTCCATGTGTTACCTACTAACATATCAGTCCATGTTACTAACAACATATCAGTCCATGTTACTAACAACATATCAGTTCATGTTACTAACAACATATCAGTTCATGTTACTACTAACATATCAGTCCATGTTACTACTAATATATCAGTCCATGTTACTACTAATATATCAGTCCATGTTACTACTAATATATCAGTCCATGTGCTACCTAGTAACATATCAGTCCATGTTACTACTAATATATCAGTCCATGTTACTACTAACATATCAGTCCATGTGTTACCTACTAACATTGCAGTCCATGTTACTACTAACATATCAGTCCATGTGCTACCTACTAACATATCAGCCCATGTTACTACTAACATATCAGTCCATGTTACTACTAACATATCAGTCCATGTTACTACTAACATATCAGTCCATGTGTTACTAACAACATATCAGTCCATGTTACTACTAACACATTAGTCCATGTTACTACTAACATATCAGTCCATGTGCTACCTACTAACATATCAGTCCATGTGTTACTAATAAGATATCAGTCCATGTTACTACTAACATATCAGTGTGTGTATGTGTGTGTGTGTCTGACAATTTGTGTGTTTGTGCTTTTGTGTGTTTGTGTGTGTGTGTCTATGTGTATGTGTGTGTGTGTGTGTGTGTGATTGTGCATGTGTGTGTGTGTGTGTGTGTGTGTGTGTGTATGTGAGCTCAGTAATCAAAGTAATTAGATTGTAAACATTGTCTCTTCAAAGAGAATGAACTAGGCCTGGTTAATTAAGACTCTCTCTCCTCCTTACATGAGTCTGCATATTCAACACACACACACAGATGTGTGTGGATGAGTGGGTCCTTGAAGAGCGAGCAGATTTCAGTGTGTATGTATGTGTGTGTGTATGTGTGTATGTTATTTCCTCGCTACATATTAATCAAAGAGGATGTCTCTTATGCATAAACCACAACTACAAATATCTAGTGGAGAAACAGATTTAAAGCTGCAGGACTGCACACACACACACACACACACACACACACACACACACACACACACACACACACACACACACACACACACACACACACACACACACACACACACACACACACACACACACACACATACACACACACACACACACACACACACACACACACACACACACACACACACACACACACACACACACACACACACACACACACACACACACACACACACACACACACACACACACACACACACACACACACACACACACACACACACACACACACAGAAACACACACACACACACCCAGACACACAATATCAGTGTTAGATTTATATACAGTACCAGTCAAAAGTTTTGGAACACCTACTCATTCAAGTGTTTTTCCTTATATTGTTATTTTCTACATTGTAGAATAATAGCGAAGACATCAAAACTATGAAATAACACATATGGAATCATGTAGTAACCAAAAAAAGTGTCAAACAAATCAAAATATATTTTATATTTGAGATTCTTCAAAAATCCACCCTTTGCCTTGATGACAGCTTTGCACACTCTTGGCATTCTCTCAACCAGCTTCATGAGGTAGTCACCTGGAATTATTTTCAATGTACAGGTGTGCCTTGTTAAAAGTTAATTTGCGGAATTTATTTTCTTCTTAATGCGTTTGAGGCAATCAGTTGTGTTGTGACAAGTTAGGGGTGGTATACAGAAGATAGCCCTATCTGGTAAAAGACCAAGTCCATATTATGGCAAAAACAGCTCAAATAAACAAAGAGAAACGACAGTCCATCATTATTTTAAGACATGAAGGTCAGTCAACTCTGAAAATTTCAAGAACTTTGAAAGGTTCTTCAAGTGCAGTCGCAAAAACCATCAAGCGCTATGATGAAATTGGCTCTTATGAAGACCGCCACAGGAAAGGAGAGGATAAGTTCATTAGAGATACCAGCCTCAGAAATTGCAGCCCAAATAAATGCTTCACAAAGTTCAAGTAACAGACACGTTTCAACATCAAATGTTCAGAGGAGACTGCATGAATCAGGCCTTCATGGCCGAATTGCTGCAAAGAAACCAATAGGAAGAAGGGACTTGTTTGGGCAAAAAAACACAAGCAATGGACATTAGACCGGTGGAAATCCGTCCTTTGATCTGGTAAGTTCAAATTTCAGATTTTGGGTTGCAACCGCCGTATCTTTGTGAGAAGCGGTGTGGGTGAACGGCTGATCTCTGCATGTGTATTTCCCACCGTGAAGCATGGAGGAGGAGGTGTGATGGTGTGGGGGGTGCTTGGGTGGTGAGACTGTCTGTCATTTATTTAGAATTCAAGGCACACTTAACCAGCATGGCTACCACATCATTATGCAGTGATACACCATCCCATCTGGATTGAGCTTAGTGGGGACTATCATTTGTTTTTCAACAGGACAATGACCCAACCCACCCCAGGCTGTGTAAGGGCTATTTGACCAAGAAGGAGTGTGATGGAGTGCTGCATCAGATGACCAGTAGTGTATCTATAGTTAAACTGCAGTGAGAAAATATAAGATACTCCAAACGTTAAGGGTTAAGGTTTGGGACAGGGTTGAAACATTACGGTAAAGAACTCATTCTGAATGGGTACGGTAACAGTTAAGGTTTGGGACAGGGTTAAAACTAAAGAATAAAGCACAGGTCTGAATAGAGTGTGAGTGAACACACAGACCTATAGTCCTGACTAGTATGTATACTGAGTGAACAGACCTATAGTCCTGACTAGTATGTATGCTAAGTGAACAGACATATAGTCCTGACTAGTATGTATGCTGAGTGAACAGACATATAGTCCTGACTAGTATGTATGCTGAGTGAACAGACCTATAGTCCTGACTAGTATGTATGCTGAGTGAACAGACATATAGTCCTGACTAGTATGTATGCTGAGTGAACAGACAGACATATATTCCTGACTAGTATGTATGCTGAGTGAACAGACAGACATATAGTCCTGACTAGTATGTATGCTGAGTGAACATACCTATAGTCCTGACTAGTATGTATGCTGAGTGAACAGACAGACATATAGTCCTGATTAGTATGTATGCTGAGTGAACAGACATATAGTCCTGACTAGTATGTATGCTGAGTGAACATACCTATAGTCCTGACTAGTATGTATGCTGAGTGAACAGACATATATATATAGTCCTGACTAGTATGTATGCTGAGTGAACAGACCTATAGTCCTGACTAGTATGTATGCTGAGTGAACATACCTATAGTCCTGACTAGTATGTATGCTGAGTGGATGTTGTAGTATATGACCTCTGCAGTAAAGCAGTCTGTACTACACTCTACTCTCCTCTTGGTTTTTCCTCTCTTACAGACCCCCTCTTTTTTTCTCTATCACTCCTGTTCCTCCCTTCCCTGTCTCTCTCTCTTTTTCTCTCATCCTCCCGTCCCCCACAAGTTTTCAATCCCTTTTTCTCTTGTTCTTGCTATCACCTCTTTCACTACTCTCAAGTTCTTTCTAATCCTCTCTGTCTCTCTCTCTCCCCCTCTCTGTCCCCCTCTGTCCCTCTCTCTGTCCCTCTCTCTGTGCCTCTCTCGCTCTCTCTCTCTCTCTCTCTCTCTCTCTCTCTCTCTCTCTCTCTCTCTCTCTCTCTCTCTCTCTCTCACTCTCTCTCTCACTCTCTCTCTCACTCTCTCACTCTCTCACTCTCTCTCACTCTCACTCTCTCTCACTCCCCACTAGCAGGTGATGTTGAGAGTGCTCAGAAGTATCTGACTATCAGGACAGTCTGTGAGAGGAATAATAAACACTATGCAGCACTGCAGTGTGAGAGAGAGACAGAGAGAGAGAGAGACAGAGAGAAACAGAGAGATAGAGACAGAGAGAGAGAGAGAGAGAGAGAGAGAGACAGAGAGAGACAGAGAGAGACAGAGAGACAGAGAGAGACAGAGAGAGACAGAGAGAGAGACAGAGAGAGAGATAGACAGAGAGAGAGAGACAGAGAGAGAGAGACAGAGAGAGAGAGACAGAGAGAGAGACAGACAGAGAGACAGAGAGACAGAGAGAGAGACAGAGAGAGAGAGAGAGAAAGACAGAGAGAGAGACAGAGAGAGAGAGACAGAGAGAGAGACAGACAGAGAGACAGAGAGACAGAGAGAGAGACAGAGAGAGCGAGAGAGAGAGACAGAGAGAGAGAGAGAGAGAGAGAGGGAGAGAGAGACAGAGAGAGAGAGAGAGAGAGAGAGAGCGAGAGACAGGGGAAAAAGATAATGACATGATAAGACGGGAGAAAGTGGAGGTGAAAAGATGACAGATGGAAAGTGTGAATAAATGAATAAAGAAATGGAGAATGACAGAAAGAAAGTGAACAATCAAGAGAGAATGAATGAATGAATGAATGAATGAATGAATGAATGAGAGAAATACATAAATATTGGACTCATGAAGGACACAACCTCTCCCCAACACACACACACACACACACACACACACACACACACACACACACACACACACACACACACCTTGAGTTCTACATAGCACCACTCCATTGACAGAGAGAGCAGAGAGAAAGAGAGAGGGAGAAAGAGATGGAGAGAGAGATGGAAAGAGAGAGAGAAAGAGGGAGAGTCCAAACGGCATCATATTCCCTATCTAGTGCACCACTTTGACATGAGACGTTTACAGACAGAGAGCTCCTGTGTTGTAGGGTACCAGCAGCAGGAAAACTAACTGCAGCAGCTCTATGTCATCTGATCATTCTGATGCAGTGTGTTCAGTCAGTCCCTGTTCCTACAGTACACACTACTAATACTACTGCTGCTGCTACTGTCCTCCTGTAGACAACACAGGAACTGCAGGACTAATTAACTACTAATACTACTGCTGCTGCTACTGTCCTCCTGTAGACAACACAGGAACTGCAGGACTAATTAACTACTAATACTATTGCTGCTGCTACTGTCCTCCTGTAGACAACACAGGAACTGCAGGACTAATTAACTACTAATACTACTGCTGCTGCTAAACTGTCCTCCTGTAGACAACACAGGAACTGCAGGACTAATTAACTACTAATACTACTGCTGCTGCTACTGTCCTCCTGTAGACAACACAGGAACTGCAGGACTAATTAACTACTAATACTACTGCTGCTGCTACTGTCCTCCTGTAGACAACACAGGAACTGCAGGACTAATTAACTACTAATACTACTGCTGCTGCTACTGTCCTCCTGTAGACAACACATGAACTGCAGGACTAATTAACTACTAATACTACTGCTGCTGCTAAACTGTCCTCCTGTAGACAACACAGGAACTGCAGGACTAATTAACTACTAATACTACTGCTGCTGCTACTGTCTTCCTGTAGACAACACAGGAACTGCAGGACTAATTAACTACTAATACTACTGCTGCTGCTACTGCAGTATAAACTGTCCTCCTGTAGACAACACAGGAACTGCAGGACTAATTAACTACTAATACTACTGCTGCTGCTAAACTGTCCTGTAGACAACACAGGAACTGCAGGACTAATTAACTACTAATACTACTGCTGCTGCTAAACTGTCCTCCTGTAGACAACACAGGAACTGCAGGACTAATTAACTACTAATACTACTGCTGCTGCTACTGTCCTCCTGTAGACAACACATGAACTGCAGGACTAATTAACTACTAATACTACTGCTGCTGCTAAACTGTCCTCCTGTAGACAACACAGGAACTGCAGGACTAATTAACTACTAATACTACTGCTGCTGCTAAACTGTCCTCCTGTAGACAACACAGGAACTGCAGGACTAATTAACTACTAATACTACTGCTGCTGCTACTGTCCTCCTGTAGACAACACAGGAACTGCAGGACTAATTAACTACTAATACTACTGCTGCTGCTAAACTGTCCTCCTGTAGACAACACAGGAACTGCAGGACTAATTAACTACTAATACTACTGCTGCTGCTACTGTCCTCCTGTAGACAACACAGGAACTGCAGGACTAATTAACTACTAATACTACTGTTGCTGCTAAACTGTCCTCCTGTAGACAACACAGGAACTGCAGGACTAATTAACTACTAATACTACTGCTGCTGCTACTGTCCTCCTGTAGACAACACATGAACTGCAGGACTAATTAACTACTAATACTACTGCTGCTGCTAAACTGTCCTCCTGTAGACAACACAGGAACTGCAGGACTAATTAACTACTAATACTACTGCTGCTGCTAAACTGTCCTCCTGTAGACAACACAGGAACTGCAGGACTAATTAACTACTAATACTACTGCTGCTGCTACTGTCCTCCTGTAGACAACACAGGAACTGCAGGACTAATTAACTACTAATACTACTGTTGCTGCTAAACTGTCCTCCTGTAGACAACACAGGAACTGCAGGACTAATTAACTACTAATACTACTGCTGCTGCTACTGTCCTCCTGTAGACAACACATGAACTGCAGGACTAATTAACTACTAATACTACTGCTGCTGCTAAACTGTCCTCCTGTAGACAACACAGGAACTGCAGGACTAATTAACTACTAATACTACTGCTGCTGCTACTGTCCTCCTGTAGACAACACAGGAACTGCAGGACTAATTAACTACTAATACTACTGCTGCTGCTACTGCAGTATAAACTGTCCTCCTGTAGACAACACAGGAACTGCAGGACTAATTAACTACTAATACTACTGCTGCTGCTAAACTGTCCTCCTGTAGACAACACAGGAACTGCAGGACTAATTAACTACTAATACTACTGCTGCTGCTACTGCAGTATAAACTGTCCTCCTGTAGACAACACAGGAACTGCAGGACTAATTACTACTAATACTACTGCTGCTGCTACTACTGCAGTATAAATACTGTCCTCCTGTAGACAACACAGGAATTGCAGGACAAAATAACAACTTTTCTGATGTTGGTACTGCAGTATAAACTGTCCTCCTGTAGACAACACAGGAACTGCAGGACAAAATAACTACTGATTCTGATGTTGGTACTGTGCCACTGATTGTGTGTGTGTGTGTGTGTGTGTGTGTGTGTGAGAGAATGCTGCATTGCTGATCTCATTCATATTGACAAGCAACATCATTATCATTTAGCTATGCAGAACACACACACACACACACCCACACACACACACACACTTAAACCCCCCCCCACACACACACCGGCACTCTAAGCTCTTCCTTTCTCCCATCTGTACATTGTACGCCTGCAGTCACACAATCAACACAATCACAGCAGATCACTGTATTCACAAACTGAGAAAAGAGTCTATGAATCATCAAACACTCTCTTTGTGTGGTTATGATGTCTAGCTATAGAGGGAAACAAAAGAGGATGGATGGATGGAGGGATGGAGGGAGGGAGGGACGGACGGCGGGACGGAGGGATGGATGGAGGGATCAACAGACGGACGGATGGGGGAGGGAGGGATCAACATGCGGACGGATGGAGGGATAGATGGATGGAGGGATAGATGGATGGAGGGATGGATGGAGGGATAGATGGATGGAGGGACGGACGGCGGGACGGCAGGACGGAGGGGATGGATAGATGGACGGAGGGTTGGAGGGATAGAGGGATCAAATAAGTAAAGAAAAACGACAGTCCATCATTACTTTAAGACATGAAGGTCAGTCAATCCAGAAAACGTCAAGAACTTTTAAAGTTTGTCCAAATGAAGTCGCAAAAACCACCAAGCGCTATGATGAAACTGGCTGTCATGAGGACCGCCACAGGACAGTAAGACCCAGAATTACCTCTGCTGCAGAGGATAAGTTCATTAGAGTTACCAGCCTCAGAAATTGCAGCCTAAATAAATGCTTCACAGAGTTAAAGTAACAGACACATCTCAACATCAAATGTTCAGAGGAGACTGCGTGAATCAGGCCTTTATGGTTGAATTGCTGCAAAGAAACAACTGCTAAAGGACACCAATAAGAAGAAGAGACTTGCTTGGCCCAAGAAACAGGACCAATGGACATCAGACCAGTGGAAATCTGGCCAAATTTGAGATGTTTGGTTCCAAAAGCCATGTTTTGGTGAGACGCAGAGTAGGTGAACGGATGATCTTCGCATGTGTGGTTCCCACCGTGAAGCATGGAGGAGGAGGTGTGATGGTGGTTTTCTGGTGTGACTGTCAGTGATTTATTTAGAATTCAAGGCACACTTAACCATCATGGCTACCACATCATTATGCAGCGATACGCCATCCCATCAGGTTTGTGCTTAGTGGGACTATAATTTGTTATTCAACAGGACAATGACCCAGGGCTATTTGACCAAGAAGGAGAGTGATGGAGTACAGCATCAGATGAACTGGCCTCCACAATCACCCTACCTCAACCCAATTGATATGGTTTGGGATGAGTTGGACCACAGAGTGAAGCAAAAGCAGCCAACAAGTGCTCAGCATACGTGGGAACTCCTTCAAGACTTTTGGAAAAGCATTCCAGGTGAAGCTGGTTGAGAGAATGCCAAGAGTGTGCAAAGCTGTCATCAAGACAAAGGGTGGCTACTTTGAAGAATCTCAAATGTAAAATATATTTGGATTTGTTTAACACTTTTTTGGTTAGTAAATGATTCCATATGTGTTATTTCATAGTGAAGACATCAAAACTATTATTCTAAACTGTAGTAAATAGTAAAAATAAAGAAAAGCCCTTGAATGAGTAAGTGTGACTTTTGACTGGTGCTGTATGTGAATTGTGTCTCTGTATCTGACCATCAGTGTGTGTATCTCCCTTTCTTTAACTATCTCTCTCTATTGTCCTTTATATACTGGCCCCTGGCAACAGACCAGCTATTGTCTCTTAATACTGGTGACTCTCTTAATGGACAATGGGAGAAGACTGGGCACAGTCTGGTACCTATTAGTCTCAGATACACTCACACACACACACACACACACGACACACAGACACACACACACACACAGATCCAACACGTACATATGCACACAAACTGGTGTGAGTGAAAATAAACCCCCACACACACGACTGTATAATGAACTGAGTTGAAAGGCAGCAGACATATGCAAGCTGGCTCTCACAGTAGGGTATATTGTGTAGGCACCAGCCTGTTAGTGACTCTCACAGTAGGGTATATTGTGTAGGTACCAGCCTGTCAGTGACTTTCACAGTAGGGTATATTGTGAAGGTACCAGCCTGTTAGTGACTCTCACAGTAGGGTATATTGTGAAGGAACCAGCCTGTTAGTGACTCTCACAGTAAGGTATATTGTGTAGGAACAAGCCTGTTAGTGACTCTCACAGTAGGGTATATTGTGTAGGAACCAGCCTGTTAGTGACTCTCACAGTAGGGTATATTGCGAAGGTACCAGCCTGTTAGTCACTCTCACAGTAGGGTATATTGCGAAGGTACCAGCCTGTTAGTCACTCTCACAGTAGGGTATATTGTGAAGGAACCAGCCTGTTAGTGACTCTCACAGTAGGGTATATTGTGTAGGAAAGAGCCTGTTAGTGACTCTCACAGTAGGGTAAATTGTGTAGGAACCAGCCTGTTAGTGACTCTCACAGTAGGGGTATATTGTGAAGGTACCAGCCTGTTAGTCACTCTCACAGTAGGGTATATTGTGAAGGCACCAGCCTGTTAGTGACTCTCACAGTAGGGTATATTGTGAAGGTACCAGCCTGTTTGTCACTCTCACAGTAGGGTATATTGTGTAGGAACCAGCCTGTTAGTGACTCTCACAGTAGGGTATATTGTGAAGGTACCAGCCTGTTAGTGACTCTCACAGTAGGGTATATTGTGAAGGAACCAGCCTGTTAGTGACTCTCACAGTAAGGTATATTGTGTAGGAACAAGCCTGTTAGTGACTCTCACAGTAGGGTTTATTGTGTAGGAACAAGCCTGTTAGTGACTCTCACAGTAGGGTATATTGTGAAGGATCCAGCCTGTTAGTGACTCTCACAGTAGGGTACATTGTGTAGGAAAGAGCCTGTTAGTGACTCTCACAGTAGGGTAAAATGTGTAGGAACCAGCCTGTTAGTAACTCTCACAGTAGGGTATATTGTGAAGGTACCAGCCTGTTAGTCACTCTCACAGTAGAGTATATTGTGAAGGTACCAGCCTGTTAGTGACTCACAGTAGGGTATATTGTGTAGAACCAGCCTGTTAGTGACTCTCACATTAGGGTATATTGTGAAGGATCCAGCCTGTTAGTGACTCTCACAGTAGGGTACATTGTGTAGGAAAGAGCCTGTTAGTGGCTCTCACAGTAGGGTATATTGTGAAGGTACCAGCCTGTTAGTCACTCTCACAGTTGGGTATATTGTGAAGGCACCAGCCTGTTAGTGACTCTCACAGTAGGGTATATTGTGAAGGTACCAGCCTGTTAGTGACTCTCACAGTAGGGCATATTGTGTAGGTAACAGCCTGTTAGTGACTCTCACAGTAGGGTATATTGTGAAGGAACCAGCCTGTTAGTGACTCTCACAGTAGGGTACATTGTGTAGGAAAGAGCCTGTTAGTGACTCTCACAGTAGGGTAAATTGTGTGGGAACCAGCCTGTTAGTGACTCTCACAGTAGGGTATATTGTGAAGGCACCAGCCTGTTAGTGACTCTCACAGTAGGTATATTGTGAAGGTACCAGCCTGTTAGTGACTCACAGTAGGGTATATTGTGTAGGAACCAGCCTGTTAGTGACTCTCACAGTAGGGTATATTGTGAAGGTACCACCTATTATTAACTCTCACAGTAGGGTATTTTGTGAAGGTACCAACCTGTTAGTGACTCTCACAGTAGGGTATATTGTGTAGGAACAAGCCTGTTAGTGACTCTCACAGTAGTGTTTATTGTGTAGGAACCAGCCTGTTAGTGACTCTCACAGTAGGGTATATTGTGAAGGAACCAGCCTGTTAGTCACTCTCACAGTAGAGTATATTGTGAAGGTACCACCTGTTATTAACTCTCACAGTAGGGTATTTTGTGAAGGTACCACCTGTTATTAACTCTCACAGTAGGGTATATTGTGTAGGTACCAGACTGTTAGTGACTCTCACAGTAGGGTTCATTGTGAAGGAACCAGCCTGTTAGTGACTCTCACCGTAGGGTATATTGTGAAGGAACCAGCCTGTTAGTGACTCTCACAGTAGGGTACATTGTGTGGGAAAGAGCCTGTTAGTGACTCTCACAGTAGGGTATATTGTGAAGGTACCAGCCTGTTAGTTACTCTCACAGTAGGGTATATTGTGAAGGTACCAGCCTGTTAGTCACTCTCACAGTAGGGTATATTGTGAAGGCACCAGCCTGTTAGTGACTCTCACAGTAGGGTATATTGTGTAGGAACCAGCCTGTTAGTGACTCTCACAGTAGGGTATATTGTGTAGGAACCAGCCTGTTAGTGACTCTCACAGTAGGGTATATTGTGTAGGAACCAGCATGTTAGTGACTCTCACAGTAGGGTATATTGTGAAGGTACCAGCCTCTTACTGACTCTCACAGTAGGGTATATTGTGAAGGTACCACCTGTTATTAACTCTCACAGTAGGGCATATTGTGAAGGTACCAGCCTGTTAGTGACTCTCACAGTAGGGTATACTGTGAAGGTACCAGCCTGTTAGTGACTCTCACAGTAGGGTATATTGTGAAGATACCAGCCTGTTAGTGACTCTCACAGTAGGGTATATTGTGTAGGTACCAGACTGTTAGTGACTCTCACAGTATGGTATATCATGTATGTACCAGACTGGTAGTGACTCTCACAGTAGGATATATTATGTAGGACCAGCCTGTTAGTGACTCTCACAGTAGGGTATATTGTGAAGGCACCAGCCTGTTAGTGACTCTCACAGTAGGGTATATTGTGAAGGTACCAGCCTGTTAGTCACTCTCACAGTAGGGTATATTGTGAAGGAACCAGCCTGTTAGTGACTCTCACAGTAGGGTACATTGTGTAGGTACCAGCCTGTTAGTGACTCTCACAGTAGGGTATATTGTGAAGGTACCAGCCTGTTAGTGACTCTCACAGTAGGGTATATTGTGAAGGTACCAGCCTGTTAGTCACTCTCACAGTAGGGTATATTGTGAAGGCACCAGCCTGTTAGTGACTCTCACAGTAGGGTATATTGTGTAGGCACCAGCCTGTTAGTGACTCTCACAGTAGGGTATATTGTGTAGGAACCAGCCTGTTAGTGACTCTCACAGTAGGGTATATTGTGTAGGAACCAGCCTGTTAGTGACTCTCACAGTAGGGTATATTGTGTAGGAACCAGCATGTTAGTCACTCTCACAGTAGGGTATATTGTGAAGGTACCACCTGTTATTAACTCTCACAGTAGGGTATATTGTGAAGGCACCAGCCTGTTAGTGACTCTCACAGTAGGGTATATTGTGAAGGTACCAGCCTGTTAGTCACTCTCACAGTAGGGTATATTGTGAAGGCACCAGCCTGTTAGTGACTCTCACAGTAGGGTACATTGTGTAGGTACCAGCCTGTTAGTGACTGTCACAGTAGGGTATATTGTGAAGGTACCAGCCTGTTAGTGACTCTCACAGTAGGGTATATTGTGAAGGCACCAGCCTGTTAGTGACTCTCACAGTAGGGTATATTGTGTAGGAACCAGCCTGTTAGTGACTGTCACAGTAGGGTATATTGTGAAGGTACCACCTGTTATTAACTCTCACAGTAGGGTATATTGTGAAGGTACCAGCCTGTTAGTGACTCTCACAGTAGGGTATATTGTGTAGGTACCAGCCTGTTAGTGACTCTCACAGTAGGGTATATTGTGAAGGTACCAGCCTGTTAGTGACTCTCACAGTAGGGTATATTGTGTAGGTACCAGCCTGTTAGTGACTCTCACAGTAGGGTATATTGTGTAGGTACCAGCCTGTTAGTGACTCTCACAGTAGGGTATATTGTGTAGGTACCAGCCTGTTAGTGACTCTCACAGTAGGGTATATTGCGTCTGACCATCACTTGTGCATCTCTCTGTCTTTAACCGCCTCTCTTTATTGTCCATTATATATTGGCCCCTTATTGTTAGTGTCTCCTAATTATGACTGATGTTATTGAGACTGGAAGAGTTTACTGATTTAGAGACTGGAAGGGTGGAGTCATGTATATCACTCACACACACACACACACACACACACACACACACACACACACACACACACACACACACACACACACACACACACACACACACACACACACACACACACACACACACACACACGGAGTTGCACACGCAATCACAAATACACACAGAAATCCACCAGGCAGCAGCACGCTGAAACACACAGTCTGTTCAGAGTGATTAGTGCAGTGCTGAACAATGAACCTACTCTATGAAATACCATGGAGACATCTGGAGACAACGATGAGCAACATTTCCCTCCCTCCCTCCCTCCCTCCCTCCCTCCCTCCCTCCCTCCCTCCCTCCCTCCCTCCCTCCCTCCCTCCCTCCCTCCCTCCGTCCCTCCCTCCCTCCCTCCCTCCCTCCATCTACCTGTCTCTCCATCCTCTCTTGCTCCTGATCTCTCTATGTCTTTGTCCTTTCTCTCTCACACAGAGAGCAGAAACACCATCCACAAACGGCCTGTAAACAAACTCCAGCTGACAGTGTCTGACACTGTGAAAACAGCAGAGATCATTGGAATCTATCTAGTCTGTTTAGCATTGCTGCCAGTCACTTATGAAGAGTTACACATAGTGTTAGCACTGATTAATACTGCTGTCACACACACACACACACACACACACACACACACACACTATTCATAACCCCCCAACACACACACTATGCGTAACCCACACACACACACACACACACACACACACACACACACACACACACACACACACACACACACACACACACACACACACACACACACACACTCTCTGTGAG
>NW_025549709.1:0-12500 GCF_905237065.1 Salmo salar | reverse complement strand
GTGTGTGTGCCACCAAGGTTAAGTACACAACAACACTTTAAGGAGGCTACTGCTGGGAAGATAAAATGTGTTCCTCACAAAGCAACACAACAGTCTGACAGCTGTTCACTGATCTGTTACCTAAAGAAGAATTCCAGAACACCACCAGGAGACTAGGAAATAAAGACTGAGGAGAAAACTCAACACACAACAAATATACAACTGTCTATATAGAATAAACACAACTGTCTATATAGAATAAACACAACTGTCTATATAGAATAAACACACAACTGTCTATATAGAATAAACACACAACTGTCTATATAGAATAAACACACAACTGTCTATATAGAATAAACACAGAACTGTCTATATAGAATAAACACAGAACTGTCTATATAGAATAAACACAACTGTCTATATAGAATAAACACAACTGTCTATATAGAATAAACACAGAACTGTCTATATAGAATAAACAGAACTGTCTATATAGAATAAACACAGAACTGTCTATATAGAATAAACACAACTGTCTATATAGAATAAACACAGAACTGTCTATATAGAATAAACACAGAACTGTCTATATAGAATAAACACAGAACTGTCTATATAGAATAAACACAGAACTGTCTATATAGAATAAACACAGAACTGTCTATATAGAATAAACACAGAACTGTCTATATAGAATAAACAGAACTGTCTATATAGAATAAACACAGAACTGTCTATATAGAATAAACACAGAACTGTCTATATAGAATAAATATTAGAACCTAAGTCTATATAGAATAAATACAGAAACTGTTTCATAGAATAAACACAGAACTGTTCTATAGAAATAAACACAGAAACTGTCTATATAGAATAAACACAAAGAACTGTTCATATAGAATAAAACACAGAATCAATATACAGAATAAACAGAACCGTCTATAAGCAGAATAAAAATTGAAGGTGAACCTAAGTTCATATAGAATAAATTGGCTATGAACCGTTCATATGGTAGAACAAACAGAAACTCGTTCATATGTAGAGCCAAACACAGAATTGTTCATACAGAATAAACAGAAAACTGTCTAGTATAGAATAGATAACAGAACTGTCTATAGAATAAACACAGAACTGTCTATGGTAGAATAAAAACAGAACTGTCTTTACATAGAATAAACAGAACTGTCTATATAGAATAAACACAGAATCCTGTCTATATAGTAAACACAGAACTGTTCTTATATAGAATGGTGAGCAACAGAACTGTCTATATAGAATAAATATTGTGAACTGTTCATAAGGAACAAACACAGAACTGTTCATAGAATAAACACAGAACTGTCTATATAGAATAAACACAGAACTGTCTATATAGAATAAACACAGAACTGTCTATATAGAATAAACAGAACTGTCTATATAGAATAAACACAGAACTGTCTATATAGAATAAACACAGAACTGTCTATATAGAATAAACACAGAACTGTCTATATAGAATAAACACAGAACTGTCTATATAGAATAAACACAGAACTGTCTATATAGAATAAACACAGAACTGTCTATATAGAATAAACACAGAACTGTCTATATAGAATAAACACAGAACTGTCTATATAGAATAGACACAGAACTGTCTATATAGAATAGACACAGAACTGTCTATATAGAATAAACACAGAACTGTCTATATAGAATAAACACAGAACTGTCTATATAGAATAAACACAGAACTGTCTATATAGAATAAACACAGAACTGTCTATATAGAATAAACAGAACTGTCTATATAGAATAAACACAGAACTGTCTATATAGAATAAACAGAACTGTCTATATAGAATAAACACAGAACTGTCTATATAGAATAAACAGAACTGTCTATATAGAATAGACACAGAACTGTCTATATAGAATAAACAGAACTGTCTATATAGAATAGACACAGGACTCACTATGTAGAATAGATATAGAACAGACCACTGATGATAAAATAACATACAGTATTGGGATGTAACTTCCATGCGGCTGTAAAACATTGATGCTAGCTAACTAAGGATTGGGTTTCTTGGTAAATACAACTGCTGCTGCTGTTTCAATTCTGCTGGTTAGGAAGAAGATTAGTTTATGTTTTCAATTCGATTCAGCTAGTCACTAAGCTGCTTAACAGCCCACTGTGTCAGAGAAGGTAATAGAAGATTGAGTAGCTTTAGAATTTAGATCCAATGAATTAGATTACTTTACTGTCCTCCAGAAAGACATTTACACTGTATTTGGAAAGTATTCAGACCTCTTGACTTTTTCCACTTTTTTTTGTTACGTTACAGCCTTATTCTAAAATGTATTAAATAAAAAATTGTTCCTCATCAATCTACAGACAATACCCCATAATGGCAAAACAAAAGCAGGTTTTTAGAAATGTTTGCAGGTAAAAATACGTTACTTACATAAGTATTCAGACCCTTTCCATTGACCATCCATGAGATGTTTCTACAACTTGATTGGAGTCCACCTGTGGTAAATTCAATTGATTGGACAGGATTTGGAAAGGCACACACCTGTCAAAATAAAGGTCACACAGTTGACAGTGCATGCCAGAGCAAAAAACAATCCATGTGGTCGAAGGAATTGTCTGTAGAGCTCCGAGACAGGATTGTGTCGAGGCCCAGATCTGGAGAAAGGTACCAAAACATTTCTGCAGCATTGAAGGTGTAATAACATAGTGGCCTCCATAATTCTTAAATGGAAGATGTTTGGGACCACCAAGACTCTTCCTAGAGCTGACCGCCCAGCCAAACTGAGCAATCGGGGAGAAGGGCCTTAGTCAGGGAGGTGACCATGAACCCATTGGTCACTCTGACAGAGCTCCAGAGTTCCCCTGTGGAGATGGGAGAACCTTCCAGAAGGACAACCATCTCTGCAGCACTCCACCAATCAGTCCTTTATGGTAGAGTGGCCAGACGGAAGCAACTACTCAGTAAAAGGCACATGACAGCCCACTTGGAGTTTGCCAACAGGCATCTAAACGAAACCTGGCAACATCCCTACGGTGAAGCATGGTGGTGGCAGAATCATGCTGTGGGATGTTTTTCAGCGGCAGGGACTGGGAGACTAGTAATGATTGAGAAAAGATGAATGTAGCAAAGTATAGAGAGATCCTTGATGAAAACCTGCTCCAGAGAGCTCAGGGCCACAGACTGCGGCATAGGTTCACCTTCCAACAAAACGACGAACCTAACCAAACAGCCAATACAACACAGGAGTGGCTTCGTGATAGAAGAATTTGAATGTTTAAAGGTAATGACTAAAGTATTCCACCCTGAAACTGTTGAAATGTGTGAAATGTGTTAGAATCACATTTCTATTTCTATAATCTGATAATGTGTGCAGCTTAGTTAGAAGTGCAACCAGGGGGGTGTCTTATCTTTGTATCTATGCAAGCAGAGTGCAACTGTGAAACAAAGAACAGAAAACCAGTTTTGAAACTGGACTTATTTCCTCACTAAGGGAGAGGAAACTATAGGGTGGAGACAGATTGTAAAACGAGATAACATTTATTGCTTAGTGGGGAAAATACTGGTCGGCCGTACAGCGATGCTCCCTATCCAACCTGACAGAGCTTTAGGGGATCTGCAGAGAAGAATGGTGGAAACTCCCCAAATACAGTTGTGCCAAGCTTGTAGCGTCATACCCAAGAAGACTCGAGGCTGTAATAGCTGCCAAAGGTGCTTCAACAAAGTACTGAGTAAAGGGTCTAAAATACTTATGTAAATGTGATATCAGATATTATATTGAATACATTAGCAAACATTTCTAAAAACCTGTTTTGCTTTGTCATTATGGGGGTATTTTGTGCAGATTGATGAGGGATAAAAAAATATATATTTTAGAATAAGGTTGTAACGTAATTCTTTTTAAAAGTCAAGGGGTCTGAATGCTTTCCTAATGCACTGTAGTTATAGAGGAGTTCTATAGTCACTAAGCATCTCAATAGACAGGAGTTCTATGGTCACTAAGCATCTCAATAGACAGGAGATCTATAGTCACTAAGCATCTCAATAGACAGGAGATCTATAGTCACTAAGCATCTCAATAGACAGGAGTTCTATAGTCACTAAGCATCTCAATAGACAGGAGTTCTATAGTCACTAAGCATCTCAATAGACAGGAGTTCTATAGTCACTAAGCATCTCAATAGACAGGAGTTCTATAGTCACTAAGCATCTCAATAGACAGGAGTTCTATAGTCACTAAGCATCTCAATAGACAGGAGATCTATAGTCACTAAGCCTCTCAATAGACAGGAGTTCTATAGTCACTAAGCATCTCAATAGACAGGAGTTCTATAGTCACTAAGCATCTCAATAGACAGGAGTTCTATAGTCACTAAGCATCTCAATAGACAGGAGATCTATAGTCACTAAGCATCTCAATAGACAGGAGTTCTATAGTCACTAAGCATCTCAATAGACAGGAGTTCTATAGTCACTAAGCATCTCAATAGACAGGAGTTCTATAGTCACTAAGCATCTCAATAGACAGGAGTTCTATAGTCACTAAGCATCTCAATAGACAGGAGTTCTATAGTCACTAAGCATCTCAATAGACAGGAGTTCTATAGTCACTAAGCATCTCAATAGACAGGAGTTCTATAGTCACTAAGCATCTCAATAGACAGGAGTTCTATAGTCACTAAGCATCTCAATAGACAGGAGTTCTATAGTCACTAAGCATCTCAATAGACAGGAGTTCTATAGTCACTAAGCATCTCAATAGACAGGAGTTCTATAGTCACTAAGCATCTCAATAGACAGGAGTTCTATAGTCACTAAGCATCTCAATAGACAGGAGTTCTATAGTCACTAAGCATCTCAATAGACAGGAGTTCTATAGTCACTAAGCATCTCAATAGACAGGAGTTCTATAGTCACTAAGCATCTCAATAGACAGGAGATCTATAGTCACTAAGCATCTCAATAGACAGGAGATCTATAGTCACTAAGCATCTCAATAGACAGGAGATCTATAGTCACTAAGCCTCTCAATAGACAGGAGATCTATAGTCACTAAGCATCTCAATAGACAGGAGTTCTATAGTCACTAAGCATCTCCAATAGACAGGAGTTCTATAGTCACTAAGCATCTCAATAGACAGGAGTTCTATAGTCACTAAGCATCTCAATAGACAGGAGTTCTATAGTCACTAAGCATCTCAATAGACAGGAGTTCTATAGTCACTAAGCATCTCAATAGACAGGAGTTCTATAGTCACTAAGCATCTCAATAGACAGGAGATCTATAGTCACTAAGCATCTCAATAGACAGGAGATCTATAGTCACTAAGCATCTCAATAGACAGGAGTTCTATAGTCACTAATCATCTCAATAGACAGGAGTTCTATAGTCACTAAGCATCTCAATAGACAGGAGTTCTATAGTCACTAAGCATCTCAATAGACAGGAGTTCTATAGTCACTAAGCATCTCAATAGACAGGAGTTCTATAGTCACTAAGCATCTCAATAGACAGGAGTTCTATAGTCACTAAGCATCTCAATAGACAGGAGTTCTATAGTCACTAAGCATCTCAATAGACAGGAGTTCTATAGTCACTAAGCATCTCAATAGACAGGAGTTCTATAGTCACTAAGCATCTCAATAGACAGGAGTTCTATAGTCACTAAGCATCTCAATAGACAGGAGTTCTATAGTCACTAAGCATCTCAATAGACAGGAGTTCTATAGTCACTAAGCATCTCAATAGACAGGAGTTCTATAGTCACTAAGCATCTCAATAGAAAGGAGTCTATAGTCACTAAGCATCTCAATAGACAGGAGTTCTATAGTCACTAAGCATCTCAATAGACAGGAGATCTATAGTCACTAAGCATCTCAATAGACAGGAGATCTATAGTCACTAAGCATCTCAATAGACAGGAGATCTATAGTCACTAAGCCTCTCAATAGACAGGAGTTCTATAGTCACTAAGCATCTCAATAGACAGGAGTTCTATAGTCACTAAGCCTCTCAATAGACAGGAGATCTATAGTCACTAAGCCTCTCAATAGACAGGAGATCTATAGTCACTAAGCATCTCAATAGACAGGAGATCTATAGTCACGAAGCATCTCAATAGACAGGAGATCTATAGTCACTAAGCATCTCAATAGACAGGAGTTCTATAGTCACTAAGCATCTCAATAGACAGGAGATCTATAGTCACGAAGCATCTCAATAGACAGGAGTTCTATAGTCACTAAGCATCTCAATAGACAGGAGTTCTATAGTCACTAAGCATCTCAATAGACAAGAGTTCTATAGTCACTAAGCATCTCAATAGACAGGAGATCTATAGTCACTAAGCATCTCAATAGACAAGAGTTCTATAGTCACTAAGCATCTCAATAGACAGGAGTTATATAGTCACTAAGCATCTCAATAGACAGGAGATCTATAGTCACTAAGCATCTCAATAGACAGGAGATCTATAGTCACTAAGCATCTCAATAGAAAGGAGTTCTATAGTCACACTATTATATTAATACTACTAGGTAGAGAATCATTACATTAATACTATTAGGTAGAGTCATTATATTAATACTACTAGGTAGAAGAGTCAGTATATTAATACTACTAGGTAGAAGAGTCATTATATTAATACTACTAGGTAGAAGAGTCAGTATATTAATACTACTAGGTAGAAGAGTCATTATATTAATACTACTAGGTAGAATAGTCATTATATTAATACTACTAGGTAGAATCATTATATTAATCTATGTAGAATAGTCATTATATTAATCTTGGTAGAAGAGTCATTATATTAATACTACCAGGTAGAATAGTCATTATATTAATACTACCAGTAAATCCATTACCAGGTAGAATAGTTATTATATTAAACACTAGGAGATATATACATCACTAGGTAGAAGAGTCATTATATTAATACTACAGGTAGAATAGTCATTATATTAATACTACTAGAGAAGAGTCATTATATTAATACTACCAGGTAGAATAGTCATTATATTAATACTACCAGGTAGAATAGCCATTATATTAATACTACTAGGTAGAATAGTCATATATTAATACTACTAGGTGAAAGTCATTATATTAATACTACTAGGTAGAATAGTCATTATATTAATACTACTAGGTAGAAGAGTCATATTAATACTACTAGGTAGAATAGTCATTATATTAATACTACTAGGTAGAAGAGTCATATTAATACTACTAGGTAGAGTCATTATATTAATACTACTAGGTAGAGTCATTATATTAATACTACTAGGTAGAGTCATTATATTAATACTACTAGGTAGAAGAGTCATTATATTAATACTACCAGGTAGAATAGTTATTATATTAATACTACTAGGTAGAAGAGTCATTATATTAATACTACCAGGTAGAATAGTCATTATATTAATACTACTAGGTAGAAGAGTCATTATATTAATACTACCAGGTAGAATAGTCATTATATTAATACTACTAGGTAGAAGAGTAATATTAATACTACCAGGCAGAATAGTCATTATATTAATACTACTAGGTAGAAGAGTCATTATATTAATACTACCAGGTAGAATAGTCATTATATTAATACTACTAGGTAGAAGAGTCAGTATATTAATACTACTAGGTAGAATAGTCATTATATTAATACTACTAGGTAGAGTCATTATATTAATACTACTAGGTAGAATAGTCATTATATTAATACTACTAGGTAGAAGAGTCATTATATTAATACTACCAGATAGAATAGTCATTATATTAATACTACTAGGTAGAAGAGTCATTATATTAATACTACCAGGTAGAAGAGTCATTATATTAATACTACTAGGTAGGAGTCATTATATTAATACTACCAGGTAGAATAGTCATTATATTAATACTACTAGGTAGAAGGTCATTATATTAATACTACCAGATAGAATAGTCATTATATTAATACTACTAGGTAGAAGAGTCATTATATTAATACTACCAGTAGAATAGTCATTATATTAATACTACTAGGTAGAAGAGTCATATTAATACTACCAGGTAGAATAGTCATTATATTAATACTACTAGGTAGAAGAGTCATTATATTAATACTACCAGGTAGAATAGTCATTATATTAATACTACTAGGTAGAAGAGTGATTATATTAATACTACCAGGTAGAAGAGTCATTATATTAATACTACTAGGTAGAATAGTCATTATAATACTACTAGGTAGAGATCATTATAAATACTACTAAGTAGAAGAGTCATTATTTACTACAGGTAGAGTCATTATATTAATACTAATAAGTAGAAGAAGTCATTATATTAATACTACTAGGTAGAATAGTCATTATATTAATACTACTTAATATTAATACTACTAGGTAGAAGAGTCATTATATTAATACTACCAGATAGAATAGTCATTATATTAATACTACTAGGTAGAAGAGTCATTATATTAATACTACCAGTAGAATAGTCATTATATTAATACTGGTAGAAGAGTAATATTAATACCAACAGGCAGAATAGTCATTATATTAATACTACTAGGTAGAAGAGTCATTATATTAATACTACCAGGTAGAATAGTCATTATATTAATACTACTGTGGTAGAATAGTCACATATTAATACTACTAGGTAGAATAGTCATTATAATACTACTAGGTAGAAGAGTCATTATATTAATACTACCAGGTAGAATAGTCATTATATTAATACTACAGGTAGAGTCATTATATTAATACTAATAAGTAGAAGAGTCATTATATTAATACTACTAGGTAGAATAGTCATTATATTAATACTACTAGGTAGAAGAGTGAATACATTGATGGGAAATTTGTAGCACACATCCCCTTTCAAAATAACTTGATGTAAATAGAGAGAGGAGAGACATGAATCTTGGCAAGGGGCCTCTTCATTGTGTGTGTGTGTGTGTGTGTGTGTGTGTGTGTGTGTGTGTGTGTGTGTGTGTGTGTGTGTGGGTTGGGGCCTGCCACAGCTTGTCAGTGTGTGGGGGGACGACATGCCAGACATTCTTGTCATTTCAGTTCCTCAGTTTTGAAACAAAGAGAAAAGAACTGAACTTCAGTCTGTAGAGATACATCACACCAAACATCTAGTTACATTCTGTCGTCCATTCACTCCCACACACACACACACACACACACACACACACACACACACACACACACACACACACACACACACACACACACTCCCCTTGAAACATTATAACCTACAATATTGGTACACACTATCGGTGTCCACAACTGGCACCCATTGGCACCATATTCTTTAATAGGTCACTACTTTTGACCAGTCAAAGCACTATGTAGGGAAAGGATACATATAGGGGACACAGCCACTCTGGGCCAGACTAAACAGAAGAGGAGAGGACAGCATCACATACCAAGGCTATCTGACCTTGCTACTGATGTGACACACCGCCACCACGCGCGCGCAGCACGCACGCACGCACGCACGCGCGCACCGCGCGCACACACACACACACACACACACACACACACACACACACACACACACACACACACACACACACACACGATCTTAGCTCTCTCTCTATCCACTAACCCCCCTCTCTCTCTGACACATATTCTAGTGTGTCCATATAAAAGCTCTCATAGTCCTCTGGGCAAGCTAGAAATCAATACCTTTTAACAGTACAGACATGGAGTAGGCATTAACACAGTCTCTCTCTCTCTCTCTCTCTCTCTCTCTCTCTCTCTCTCTCTCTCTCTCTCTCTCTCTCTCTCTCTCTCTCTCTCACACACACACACACACACACACACAGACACACACGATAGTAAACAAACAAGTGGACACACCACCCCTGATTCCCGCCTCTATCCTTCTATCTCTCCATCTATCTCAGCTGGACATTCTAACAGACTCTTCCTACACACCTCGTTCTGTTTATCTGTCACATCCCCCTCCTCTCTCTTTTCCTCCTCCTCTGTCCCTCTTCCCCCACGCCCCCTCTTCCCTCCTTTCTCTTTTCCTCCTCCTCTCTCCCTCTTCCCCTCGCGATTTCCCTTTCTGTCCTTCCCCTCCCTCCTCTTTCTCTTCTTCCCTCTTTCTCTCTTTCTTCCTCTGTTTCCCCTCCTCTCCCTTCCCCTCCTCTGTTCTTTCCCTACCTCTCTCTGTTTTTTTTTTCCCCTCTTCTCCCTCTTCCCTCCTCTCCCCTCCCTCTCTTTTCCCCTCTTCCTCTTCCCCTCCTTCTCTTTCTCTCTCTGTCCCTTTTGTTTCCCCTCCTCTCTCTCTCTCCCCTCTTTGTTCTCTTCCCCTCTCTCCCTCTTCCCTCCTCTCTCTCTTTTCTCTCTCTCCCTCTTCCTCCTCTCCATTCCCCTCCTCTGTTCTCTCTTCTTTTTCCTTCCCTCCTCTACTTTCTTTCTCCCTTCTTCTCTCTCCTTCTTCCCCTCCTTCCCCCCTCCCTCCCTCCCCCCTCCTTCTTCCCCTCTCCTCCTTCCCTCCTCTGCCCCCTTCTCCCTCTTCCCCTCCTCTTCTCTTCCCTCCTCTTTCCCTCTTCCCCTCCTCTCCTCTCCCCTCCTTTCCTCTCCCCCTTCCTCCTCTGCTTCCTGTTCCCCCCTCCCCCCTTCCCCCCCTCTTTTCCCTTCCCCTCCTCTGTCTTTTTTCCCCTCCTCTCTCTCTTCCCCTCCTCTGTCTCCCTCTCCCTCTTCTGTCTCTCTTCCCTCCTTGTTCTTTCTCTCTCTTTCCCTTCTCTCTTCTGTTCCCCTTCCCTCCTCTCTTTTCCCCTCCCTCTTCCCCTCCTCTCTCTCCCCTCCTCTGCTTTTCCCCTCTTCCTTTTTTTCCTTTCTCCTCTCTCCCTCTTCCCCTCCTCTGTTCTTCCCTCCGTTTTCCTTCCCCTCTCCCCTTCCCCTCCTCTGTCTCCCTCTTCCCCTCTTGCCCCTTCCCCTCCTCTCTCTCTTCCCCTCCTCTGTTTCTTCCTCCTCTCCTCTTCCCCTCCTCTGTCTTTCCTCCTCTCCTCTTCTTTTCTGTTTCTCTTTTCTTTTTTTTCCCCTCTCTGCCCCCCTCCTCTCCCTCTTCCCCCTTCTGTTTTTCCCTCTTTCCCCCCTCCTTTTTTTCTTCCTCCTCTCTCCCCTTCCCCCCTCCTCTGTCTCCTTCCCCTCCTCTGCCCTCTTCCCCTCCTCTGTTTTCTCCTCTCTTTCTCTCCCTGTCTTTTCCCCTCCTCTCCACTTCCCCTCCTCTGTTTTCCCCTTCCCTCTTTCCCTCCTCTTGTCTCTCTTCCCCTTCTTTCTTCCCCCTCTCTGTTCCTCCATACCCCCCCTTTTCCTCTTCTCTTTCTTCTTTCCCCCCTCTGTTTTTTTCTCTTTCTCCTTCTCTCTTTCCTTCCTCTCTCTTTCTCCTCTCCCTCTTCCCTCTTCTGTTTCTTTTTCCCCTCTTCCTTTCCCTTTCCCTCTTCCCCTCCTCTGTTCCCTCTTTCCCCTCCTCTGTCTCTCTTCCCCTCCTTCTTTTCCCTTCCCCTTTCTTTGTTCCCTTTTTCTCTCTTTCCTCTTTGTTTTTTCCTCCTTCTCTTCCCTCCTCTGTCTCTCTTCCCCTCCTTTCCTTTTCCTCCTCTGTTCTTCCCTCTGTCTCCCAACTTCCCCCCCTCCCTCTTTCTCCTCTGTTCTCTGTCTGTTCCCTTTCTCCTCCTCTGTTTTTTTTCTCCTCTTCCCCTCTTCCCCCCCTCTGTGTCTTTCTCTGCCTCTTCCCCTCCTCTTGTCCTTCTTCCACTCTCACTTTCTCCCTCTTCCCGTCCATCACTCTCCCTCCCTCTACTCTCCTGGCCTGGGGTGAAAGAGTCAGCTAGAGAGCCAATCTATAGAGTCAACTAGAGAATCAACTAGAGAATCAACCACAGAGTCAACTAAGAGAGTCACCTAGAGAGTCAACTCAACAGAGTCAAATTCAGGGAGAGTCAACAACAGAGTCAACTAGAGAGTCAACAACACCAGAGTCAACCACAGAGTCAACGCCAGCTACAGAGTCAACCAAGTAACTAGAGAGTCAACCACAGGGAGTCACCCAGAGAACCAACCACAGAGTTAACTAGAGAACCACCCCTAACACAGAGTCAACTAGAGAGTCAACTACAGAGTCAACTAGAGAGTCACCAATACTATAGAGTCAGAGAGTCAATAGAGAGTCCCCAGAGAATCGACCACAGAGTCAACCACAAGAGTCAACTAGAGAGTCAACAACAGAGTCACCTAGAGAGTCAGATAGTCACCGCAGAGAGAGTCGGCTAGAGAGACAGCTGAGAGTCAGTAGACAGTCAACTAGAGAGTCAGAGAGTCAACTAGAGAGTCAGAGAGTCAACTAGAGAGTCAGAGAGTCAACTAGAGAGTCAGAGAGTCAACTAGAGAGTCAGAGGGGGCAGAGAGTCAGAGAGAGTCAGCGATAGAGTCAGAGAGTCAAGAGATAGTCAGCGAGAGATCAGCTAGAGAGTCGCTAGAGAGTCAACTAGGAGAGTA
>NW_025549708.1:32500-105179 GCF_905237065.1 Salmo salar | reverse complement strand
GGGCCTCTTTCATGGTCTCCAGACCATTTCCGGAGACCTTCTCCCCTACCTCACCTCGCTCATCAACGCATCCTTGACCGCTGGCTACGTCCCTTCCGTCTTCAAGAGAGCGAGAGTTGCACCCCTTCTGAAAAAACCTACACTCGACCCCTCCGATGTCAACAACTACAGGCCAGTATCCCTTCTTTCCTTTCTCTCCAAAACTCTTGAACGCGCCGTGCTTGGCCAGCTCTCTTGCTATCTCTCTCAGAATGACCTTCTTGATCCTAATCAGTCAGGTTTCAAGACTGGGCATTCAACTGAGACTGCTCTTCTCTGTGTCACGGAGGCTCTCCGCACTGCTAAAGCTAACTCTCTCTCCTCTGCTCTCATCCTTCTAGACCTATCTGCTGCCTTTGATACCGTGAACCATCAGATCCTCCTCTCCACCCTCTCCGAGTTGGGCATCTCTGGCACCGCGCACGCTTGGATTGCGTCCTACCTGACAGGTCGCTCCTACCAGGTGGCGTGGCGAGAATCTGTCTCCGCACCACGTGCTCTCACCACTGGTGTCCCCCAGGGCTCTGTTCTTGGCCCACTCCTATTCTCGCTATACACCAAGTCACTTGGCTCTGTCATATCCTCACATGGTCTCTCATATCATTGCTATGCAGATGACACACAATTAATCTTCTCCTTTCCCCCTTCTGACAACCAGGTGGCGAATCGCATCTCTGCATGTCTGGCAGACATATCAGTGTGGATGACGGATCACCACCTCAAGCTGAACCTCGGCAAGACGGAGCTGCTCTTCCTCCCGGGGAAGGACTGCCCGTTCCATGATCTCGCCATCACGGTTGACAACTCCCTTGTGTCCTCCTCCCAGAGTGCTAAGAGCCTTGGCGTGACCCTGGACAACACCCTGTCGTTCTCCACCAACATCAAGGCGGTGACCCGATCCTGTAGGTTCATGCTCTACAACATTCGCAGAGTACGACCCTGCCTCACACAGGAAGCGGCGCAGGTCCTAATCCAGGCACTTGTCATCTCCCGTCTGGATTACTGCAACTCGCTGTTGGCTGGGCTCCCTGCCTGTGCCATTAAACCCCTACAACTCATCCAGAACGCCGCAGCCCGTCTGGTGTTCAACCTTCCCAAGTTCTCTCCACGCCACCCCGCTCCTCCGCTCTCTCCACTGGCTTCCAGTCGAAGCTCGCATCCGCTACAAGACCATGGTGCTTGCCTACGGAGCTGTTAGGGGAACGGCACCTCCGTACCTTCAGGCTCTGATCAGGCCCTACACCCAAACAAGGGCACTCCGTTCATCCACCTCTGGCCTGCTCGCCTCCCTACCTCTGAGGAAGCACAGTTCCCGCTCAGCCCAGTCAAAACTGTTCGCTGCTCTGGCACCCCAATGGTGGAACAAGCTCCCTCACGACGCCAGGACAGCGGAGTCAATCACCACCTTCCGGAGACACCTGAAACCCCACCTCTTCAAGGAATACCTGGGTTAGGATAAGGTAATCCTTCTAACCCCCCCCCTTAAAAGATTTAGATGCACTATTGTAAAGTGGTTGTTCCACTGGATATTATAGGTGAATGCACCAATTTGTAAGTCGCTCTGGATAAGAGCGTCTGCTAAATGGCTAAAATGTAAAATGTAAAATAAACCACGAACAAATGAAAGAGAGCGATGAAATTAAATATATCTGTAGACATACAGTTGAAGTCGGAAGTTTACATACACCTTAGCAAAATACATTTAAACTCAGTTTTTCAAAATTCCTGACATTTAATCCTAGTAAAAATTCCGTTTTAGGTCAGTTAGGATCACCACTTTATTTTAAGAATGTGAAATGTCAGAATAGAAGTAGAGAGAATGATTTATTTCAGCTTTTATTTCCTTCATCACATTCCGAGTGGATCAGAAGTTTACATACACTCAATTACTATTTGGTAGCATTGCCTTTAAATTGTTTAACTTGGGTCAAACGTTTCGGGTAGCCTTCCACAAGCTTCCCACAATAACTTGGGTGAATTTTGGCCCATTCCTCCTGACAGAGCTGGTGTAACTGAGTCAGGTTTGTAGACCTCCTTGCTTGCACACGCTTTTTCAGTTCTGCCCACAAATGTTCTATAGGATTGAGGTCAGGGCTTTATGATGGCCACTCCAATACCTTGACTTTGTTGTCCTTAAGCCATTTTGCCACAACTTTGGAAGTATGCTTGGGGTCATTGTCCATTTGGAAGACCCATTTGCGACCAAGCTTTAACTTCCTGACTGATGTCTTGAGATGTTGCTTCAATATATCCACATAATTTTCCTCCCCTCATAATGCCATTTATTTTTTGAGGTGCACCAGTCCCTCCTGCAGCAAAGCACCCCCAACATGATGCTGCCACCCTGTGCTTCATGTTTGGGATGGTGTTCTTCAGGCTTGCAAGCCTCCCCTTTTTCCTCCAAACATAACGATGGTCATTATGACCAAACAGTTCTATTTTTGTTTCATCAGACCAGAGGACATTTCTCCAAAAAGTACAATCTTTGTCCCCATGTGCAGTTGCAAACCGTAGTCTGGCTTTTTTATGGCGGTTTTGTAGCAGAGGCTTCTTCCTTGCTGAGCGGCCTTTCAGGTTATGTCAATATAGGACTAGTTTTACTGTGGATATAGATACGTTTTGTACCTGTTTCCTGCAGCATCTCCACAAGGTCCTTTGCTGTTGTTCTGGGATTGATTTGCACTTTTTGCACCGAAGTACATTCATCTCCAGGAGACAGACTGCGTCTCCTTCCTGAGCGGTATGACGGCTGCGTGGTCCAATGGTGTTTATACTTGCGTACTATTGTTTGTACAGATGAACGTGGTACCTTCAGGAGTTTGGAAATTGCTCCCAAGGATGAACCAGACTTGTGGAGGTCCACAATTCTTTTTCTGAGGTCTTAGCTGATTTCTTTAGATTTTCCCATGATGTCAAGCGAAGAGGCACTGAGTTTGAAGGTAGGCCTTGAAATACATCCACAGGTACACCTCCAATTGACTCAAATGATGTCAATTAGCCTATCAGAAGCTTCTAAAGCCATGACATAATTTTCTGGAATTTTCCAAGCTGTTTAAAGACACATTCAACTTAGCATATGTAAACTTCTGACCCACTGGAATTGTGATACAGTGAATTATAAGTCAAATAATCTGTCTGTAAACAATTGTTGGAAAAATGCCTTGTATCATGCACAAAGTAGATGTCCTAACCGACTTGCCAAAACTACAGTTTGTTAACAAGAAATTTATGGAGTGGTTGAAAAACAAGTTTTAATGACTCCAACCTAAGTGTATGTAAACTTCCGACTTCAACTGTATATATATTTATATTTAAGGGGTTTGTGGTATATGGCCAATATACCACGGCTAAGGGCTGTTCTTAGGCACAACGCAACACAGAGTGCCTGGAGGTGCCTTATTGCTATTATAAACTGGTTACCAACATAATTAGAGAAGTAAAAATAATTGTTTTGACATACCCGTGGTATACGGTCTGATATATCACAGCATCAGCCAATCAGCATTTAGGGCTCGAACCACCCAGTTTCTAAATATATATATATATATACGCCTGTAGATAACAACAACGTTACTGTCATTAAGTTTATTCAGAAAGGGAATGTGTCTGTGGAATAAATGACGTGGCTCGTAGACGTTTATATAATGTTTCTGTCATATATTTTATCTCCTAAAGATGAGTTTCAACCTGGCTTCATCACGTTCAGAGCCATAAATACCGAACGAGCAGCCACGGCCATCTGCTCTGGGGTCAAACCAATCGGCTGCAACACTGAACATGTGAGTTCAAAGGAACAATCGTGGTATTTTTTAAGGCAAATAATTATGTGTGTGTGTGTCTGTGTGTGTCTGTGTGTCTGTTTGTGTGTGTCTGTGTGTCTCTGTGTGTGTGTATGTGTGTGTATCTGTGTCTCTGTGAGTGTGTATGTGTGTGTGTCTGTGTGTTTGTGTGTGTCTGTGTGTTTGTGTGTGTGTGTGTCTGTGTGTTTGTGTGTGTGTGTGTCTGTGTGTGTGTCTCTGTGAGTGTGTATGTGTGTGTGTTTGTGTGTGTGTGTGTGTGTGTGTGTGTCTGTGTGCAAGCATTAGATGGCATGCATGTGTCCATCTGTTTCATAGTGTCTGTGTGTGTGTGTGTGTGTGTGTGTGTGTGTGTGTGTGTGTGTGTGTGTGTGTGTGTGTGTGTGTGTGTGTGTGTGTGTGTGTGTGTGTGTGTGTGTGTGTGTGTGTGTGTGTGTGTGTGTCTGTGTGTGTGTGTGTCTGTGTGTGTGTGTGTGTGTGTGTGTGTGTGTGTGTGTGTGTGTGTGGTGTGTGTGTGTAGTACTGTATAGGTGGTGGTGGACACTTCCCTGAGGCTGCTCCCATACAGTGTGGTGACTTCACTGGCTTTGACGGGAACGGTTACGGGACCAACATAGGCTGGAGTGCGTCCAGGGAGATCACCGAAGCTGCTGTGCTGCTCTTCTACCGTTAAATTCCATCCTAAAACCGTTTACTATGTTCTATACACTGTAAGGAATACAACTATATTGTCCAAAAGAAACTAACCATTCTATGGTATTGAATAGAAAACTAACCATTCTATGGTATTGAATAGAAAACTAACCATTCCATGGTGTTGAATAGAAAACTAACCATTCTCTGGTATTGAATAGAAAACTAACCATTCCATGGTATTGAATAGAAAACTAACCATTCCATGGTATTGAATAGAAAACTAACCATTCCATGGTATTGAATAGAAAACTAACCATTCTATGGTATTGAATAGAAAACTAACCATTCCATGGTATTGAATAGAAAACTAACCATTCCATGGTATTGAATAGAAAACTAACCATTCTATGGTATTGAATAGAAAACTAACCATTCCATGGTATTGAATAGAAAACTAACCATTCCATGGTATTGAATAGAAAACTAACCATTCCATGGTATTGAATAGAAAACTAACCATTCCATGGTATTGAATAGAAAACTAACCATTCCATGGTATTGAATAGAAAACTAACCATTCTATGGTATTGAATAGAAAACTAACCATTCCATGGTATTGAATAGAAAACTAACCATTCCATGGTATTGAATAGAAAACTAACCATTCCATGGTATTGAATAGAAAACTAAACATTCCATGGTATTGAATAGGAAACTAACCATTCTATGGTATTGAATAGAAAACTAACCATTCCATGGTATTGAATAGAAAACTAACCATTCCATGGTATTGAATAGGAAACTAACCATTCCATGGTATTGAATAGGAAACTAACCATTCCATGGTATTGAATAGAAAACTAACCATTCCATGGTATTGAATAGAAAACTAACCATTCCATGGTATTGAATAGAAAACTAACCATTCCATGGTATTGAATAGAAAACTAACCATCTCTGCCATCAACATACGTGTATTAAGATTTGTTGTCGTTTGTTTTATGAAATCCCCTGTTTGATAAATTGTTGTAACGGAAACAACTTCTCTGTGGTTATTATAGAGGTAGCATTAATTCACTGAATGTGCTGTACAAATACAACTGCATATACACTGCTCAAAAAAATAAAGGGAACACTTAAACAACACAATGTAACTCCAAGTCAATCACACTTCTGTGAAATCAAACTGTCCACTTAGGAAGCAACACTGATTGACAATAAATTTCACATGCTGTTGTGCAAATGGAATAGACAACAGGTGGAAATTATAGGCAATTAGCAAGACACCCCCAATAAAGGAGTGGTTCTGCAGGTGTGGACCACAGACCACTTCTCAGTTCCTATGCTTCCTGGCTGATGTGTTGGTCACTTTTGAATGCTGGCGGTGCTTTCACTCTAGTGGTAGCATGAAACGGAGTCTAAAACCCACACAAGTGGCTCAGGAAGTGCAGCTCATCCAGGATGGCACATCAATGTCAACTGTGGCAAGAAGGTTTGCTGTGTCTGTCAGCGTAGTGTCCAGAGCATGGAGGCGCTACCAGGAGACAGGCCAGTACATCAGGAGACGTGGAGGAGGCTGTAGGAGGGCAACAACCCAGCAGCAGGACCGCTACCTCCGCCTTTGTGCAAGGAGGAGCAGGAGAAGCACTGCCAGAGCCCTGCAAAATGACCTCCAGCAGGCCACAAATGTGCATGTGTCTGCTCAAACGGTCAGAAACAGACTCCATGAGGGTGGTATGAGGGCCCAACGTCCACAGGTGGGGGTTGTGCTTACAGCCCAACACCGTGCAGGATGTTTGGCATTTGCCAGAGAACACCAAGATTGGCAAATTCGCCACTGGCGCCCTGTGCTCTTCACTGACGAAAGCAGGTTCACACTGGGCACGTGACAGACGTGACAGAGTCTGGAGACGCCGTGGAGAACGTTATGCTGCCTGCAACATCCTCCAGCATGACCGGTTTGGCGGTGGGTCAGTCATGGTGTGGGGTGGCATTTCTTTAGGGGGCCGATACAGCCCTCCATGTGCTCGCCAGAGGTAGCCTGACTGCCATTAGGTACCGAGATGAGATCCTCAGACCCCTTGTGAGACCATATGCTGGTGCGGTTGGCCCTGGGTTCCTCCTAATGCAAGACAATGCTAGACCTCATGTGGCTGGAGTGTGTCAGCAGTTCCTGCAAGAGGAAGGCATTGATGCTATGGACTGTCCCGCCCGTTCCCCAGACCTGAATCCAATTGAGCACATCTGGGACATCATGTCTCGCTCCATCCACCAACGCCACATTGCACCACAGACTGTGCAGGAGTTGGCGGATGCTTTAGTCCAGGTCTGGGAGGAGATCCCTCAGGAGACCATCTGCCACCTCATCAGGAGCACGCCCAGGCGTTGTAGGGAGGTCATACAGGCACGTGGAGGTCACACACACTACTGAGCCTCATTTTGACTTGTTTTAAGGACATTACATCAAAGTTGGATCAGCCTGTAGTGTGGTTTTCCACTTTAATTTTGAGTGTGACTCCAAATCCAGACCTCCATGGGTTGATAAATTAGATTTCCATTGATTATTTTTGTGTGATTTTGTTGTCAGAACATTCAACTATGTAAAGAAAAAAGTATTTAATAAGATTATTTCTTTCATTCAGATCTAGGATGTGTTGTTTAAGTGTTCCCTTTATTTTTTTGAACAGTATATATACTGTTCATATCCAGTATTACTGCATGTTAATCCATTGTATACCTTTTGAATTGTAGTGTTGGTTGTTGGCCACTAGGTGTCGGTGGTGATCCAGATAAAGAAATCAAATCAAATTGTATTAGTATTAGTCACATGCGCCGAATACAACAGGTGAAATGTGAAACGCTTACTTAGAAAAATCCCCCACCCCCAATTTTTTCTTCAAATAATTAAAGAGCAGCAGTAAAATAACAATAGTGAGATTATACAGGGGGTACCAGTACAGAGTCAATGTGGAGGCTATATACAGGGGTACCGGTACAGAGTCAATGTGGAGGCTATATACAGGGGGTACCAGTACAGAGTCAATGTGGAGGCTATATACAGGGGTACCAGTACAGAGTCAATGTGGAGGATATATACAGGAGGTACCGGTACAGAGTCAATGTGGAGGCTATATACAGGGGGTACCGGTACAGAGTCAATGTGGAGGCTATATACAGGAGGTACCGGTACAGAGTCAATGTGGAGGCTATATACAGGGGGTACCGGTACAGAGTCATAGTGGAGACTATATACAGGGGGTACCGGTACAGAGTCAATGTGGAGGCTATATACAGGGGTACTGGTACAGAGTCAATGTGGAGGCTATATACAGGGGTACTGGTACAGAGTCAATGTGGAGGCTATATACAAGGGTACCAGTAGAGTCAATGTGGAGGCTATATACAGGAGGTACCAGTACAGAGTCAATGTGGAGGCTATATAAAGGGGGTACTGGTACAGAGTCAATGTGGAGGCTATATACAGGAGGTACCAGTACAGAGTCAATGTGGAGGCTATATACAGGGGTACCAGTACAGAGTCAATGTGGAGGATATATACAGGAGGTACCGGTACAGACTCAATGTGGAGGCTATATACAGGAGGTCCAGTACAGAGTCAATGTGGAGGCTATATACAGGGGGTACCGGTACAGAGTCAATGTGGAGGCTCTATACAGGGGTACCAGTACAGAGTCAATGTGGAGGATATATACAGGAGGTACCGGTACAGAGTCAATGTGGAGGCTATATACAGGGGGTACCGGTACAGAGTCATAGTGGAGACTATATACAGGGGGTACCGGTACAGAGTCAATGTGGAGGCTATATACAGGGGTACTGGTACAGAGTCAATGTGGAGGCTATATACAGGGGTACTGGTACAGAGTCAATGTGGAGGCTATATACAGGGGGTACCGGTACAGAGTCATTGTGGAGACTATATACAGGGGGTACCGGTACAGAGTCAATGTGCGGGGGCACCGGTTAGTTGAGGTAATTGAGGTAATATGTACATGTAGGTAGAGTTATTAAAGTGACTATGCATAGATAATAACAGAGAGTAGCAGCAGCATAAGGGGGAGGGGGGGGTGCAAATAGTTTGGGTAGCAACTTTGACACAGGGTCCATGTCAAAGTGAAAGTGCTCATTTTGCCTCCCTCCCAAATGCCACCCTATACCCTATGTGGCCGATCTATCCCAAAGGGCTCTGTTCAAAATTGATCCCCTATATAGGAGATAGGGTGTCATTTGTCTTGTTGTCTACTCTAGATCGTCTATTTTGGTCTAGACTTGGTCGGCTAGTTTGGTCTAGACTTGGTCGGCTAGTTTGGTCTAGTCTTGGTTGTCTAGTTTGGTCTAGTTTGGTCTGGTCTTGGTCGTCTAGTTTAGTCTAGTTTGGTCTAGTCTTGGTTGTCTAGTTTGGTCTAGTCTTGGTTGTCTAGTTTGGTCTAGTCTTGGTTGTCTAGTTTGGTCTAGTCTTGGTCGGCTAGTTTGGTCTAGTCTTGGTTGTCTAGTTTGGTCTAGTCTTGGTTGTCTAGTTTGGTCTAGTCTTAGTCGTCTAGTTTAGTCTAGTTTGGTCTAGTCTTGATCGTCTGGTTTGGTCTAGTCTTGGTCATCTAGTTTGGTCTAGTCTTGGTTGTCTAGTTTGGTCTAGTCTTGGTCATCTAGTTTGGTCTAGTCTTGGTTGTCTAGTTTGGTTTGGTCTTGGTCGTCTAGTTTAGTCTAGTTTGGTCTAGTCTTGGTCGTCTAGTTTAGTCTAGTTTAGTCTAGTCTTGGTTGTCTAGTTTGGTCTAGTCTTGGTTGTCTAGTTTGGTCTAGTCTTGTTTGTCTAGTTTAGTCTAGATTGGTCTAGTCTTGCTCTTCTAGTTTGGTCTAGTCTTGGTTGTCTAGTTTGGTCTAGTCTTGGTTGTCTAGTTTGGTCTAGTCTTGGTCGTCTAGTTTGGTCTAGTCTTGGTCATCTAGTTTGGTCTAGTCTTGGTTGTCTAGTTTGGTCTGGTCTTGGTCGTCTAGTTTGGTCTAGTCTTGGTCGTCTAGTTTGGTCTGGTCTTGGTCGTCTAGTTTGGTCTGGTCTTGGTCATCTAGTTTAGTCTAGTTTGGTCTGGTCTTGCTCTTCTAGTTTGGTCTAGTCTTGGTCGTCTAGTTTGGTCTGGTCTTGGTCGTCTAGTTTGGTCTAGTCTTGGTCATCTAGTTTGGTCTGGTCTTGGTCATCTAGTTTGGTCTGGTCTTGGTCGTCTAGTTTAGTCTAGTTTGGTCTAGTCTTGGTCGTCTAGTTTGGTCTGGTCTTGGTCGGTCTAGTTTAGTCTAGTTTGGTCTGGTCTTGGTTGTCTAGTTTGGTCTGGTCTCGGTCGTCTAGTTTGGTCTGGTCTCGGTCGTCTAGTTTGGTCTGGTCTTGGTCGTCTAGTTTAGTCTAGTTTGGTCTGGTCTTGGTCGTCTAGTTTGGTCTGGTCCTGGTCGTCTAATTTAGTCTAGTTTGGTCTGGTCTTGGTCGTCTAGTTCGGTTTTTAGATTATCTAGTCCTCTTTACCTAGCTACTGCCACCATCTGCTAGGTTTGTTTACCTAGCTACTGCCACCATCTGCTAGGTTTGTTTACCTAACTACTGCCACCATCTGCTAGGTTTGTTACCTAGCTACTGCCACCATCTGCTAGGTTTGTTACCTAGCTACTGCCACCATCTGCTAGGTTTGTTTACCTAGCTACTGCCACCATCTGCTAGGTTTGTTTACCTAGCTACTGCCACCATCTGCTAGGTTTGTTTACCTAGCTACTGCCACCATCTGCTAGGTTTGTTTACCTAGCTACTGCCACCATCTGCTAGGTTTGTTACCCAGCTACTGCCACCATCTGCTAGGTTTGTTTACCTAGCTACTGCCACCATCTGCTAGGTTTGTTTACCTAGCTACTGCCACCATCTGCTAGGTTTGTTTACCTAGCTACTGACACCATCTGCTAGGTTTGTTTACCTAGCTACTGCCACCATCTGCTAGGTTTGTTTACCTAGCTACTGCCACCATCTGCTAGGTTTGTTTACCTAGCTACTGCCACCATATCAAATCAAATGTTATTAGTCACATGCGCCGAATACAACAGGTGTCGACCTTACAGTGAAATGTTTACTTACGAGCCCCTAACCAACAATGCAGTTTCAATAAAATTATGGATAAGAATAAGAGATAAAAGTAACTAGTAATTAAAGAGCAGCAGTAAAATAACAATAGCGAGACTATATACAGGGGGGTACCGATACTGAATCAATGAGCGTGGGCACCGGTTAGTTGAAGTAGTATGTACATGTAGGTAGAGTTATTAAAGTGACTATGCATAGATAATAGTAACAGAGAGTAGCAGCGGTGTAAAGAGGGGGAGGGGGGGAAATGCGAATAGTCTGGGTAGCCATTTGATTAGATGTTCAGGAGTCTTACGGTTTGGGGGTAGAAGCTGTATAGAAGCCTCTTGGACCTAGACTTGGCGCTCCAGTACCACTTGCCGTGCGGAAGCAGAGAACAGTCTATGACTAAGGTGGCTGGAATCTTTGACAATTTTTAGGGCCTTCCTCTGACACTGCCTTGTATAGAGGTCCTCGATGGCAGGAAGCTTGGTCCCAGGGACGTACTGGGCCCTTCGCACTACCCTCTGTAGTGCCTTGCGGTCAAAGGCCAAGCAGTTGCAATACCAGGGAGTGATGCAGCCAGTCAGGATGCTCTCAATAGTGCAGCTGAAGAACCTTTTGAGGACCCATGCCAAATCTTTTCAAATCTTTTTTGTCTCCTGAGGGGAAATAGGTATTGTCGTGCCCTCTTTTTTATTTTTATTTTATTTCACCTTTATTTAACCAGGTAGGCTAGTTGAGAACAAGTTCTCATTTACAACTGCGACCTGGCCAAGATAAAGCAAAGCAGTGCGACAAAAACAACAACACAGAGTTGCATATGGGATAAACAAACGTACAGTCAATAACACAATAGAAAATCTGTATACAGTGTGTGCAAATTAAGTAAGGAGGTAAGGCAATAAATAGGCCATAGTGGCAAAGTAATTCAAATTTAGAAATGAACACTGGAGTGATAGGTGTGCAGATGAGGATGTGCAAGTAGAGATGCTGGTGTGCAAAAGAGCAGAAAAAAGAATATATGGGGATGAGGTAGGTAGTAAGTTGGATGGGCTATTTACAGATGGGCTGTGTACAGCTGCAGCGATCGGTAAGCTGCTCTGACAGCCGATGCTTGAAGTTAGTGAGGGAGATATAAGTCAGGAATTTTTGCAATTAGTTCCAGTCACTGGCAGCAGAGAACTGGAAGGAATAGCGGCCAAAGGGGGTGTTGGCTTTGGGGGTGACCAGTGAAATATACCTGCTGGAGCGCATGCTACGGGTGGGTGCTGCTATGGTGACCAGTGAGCTGAGATAAGGCGGGGCTTTACCTAGCAAAGACTTATAGATGACCTGGAGCCAGTGGGTTTGGCGACGAAAATGTAGCGAGGACCAGCCAACGACATCATACAGGTCGCAGTGGTGGGTAGTATATGGGGCTTTGGTGACAAAATGGATGGCACTTCCTCCCTCTAACCTCTTGTCTCCCAACCTGCTGTCTCTGAAGCTCTGTGATTGGTGGACTGGACTCAGCGGTGCGCTGATGTGTCAATGGACGGAAGTTCTGTGTGGGTTCTAGTTCCAGAAGGTTGGGTTCCAATCCGGAATGCTCGAAGGGGATTGGTCTGTCTATGCCATAATCCTACAGGGTTTTCTAGCTCACCTTGAGCCACTGATATCTAGTACATACTATGTAGTAACCATGACCACACGGTCCCTGGATATATGGAAATCATGGAGCTGGATTCCATCCCACAGGGTCGGGGGTCTGGATTCAGGAGCTGAGTTAACCCTAACGGACCAGGAGAACTTTGCTACAAGAGACTCTGAAAACAATGATTTGTGTTTATTACAAGACAGATCTTTTCTTCCGGGAAGTCAAACTGCTGTTTTAATGCAGAGTCTCGTACAGACATCCTACCCTACTACCATACTACCCTACCTTTCCTTCCCCGGCCTAACACGGACCTATAGGAACAGTGTACATGAATCTGTGTCTGCGTCCGGTATGGCACCCTATTCCCTATAGAAGCCATATAGGGGGTCAGTCGTCAAAAGTTGGCTGAAGTCGTGAAGTGTGCAGGGATTAGGGTTCCATTTGGGAGGCTGGCACAGTGTGGGAGTATGTGTGTTTTATATACTGCACGTTTAAAGACAATTTAAATCACTTCTTCTTAGCCCTGTTATGTGGGCCTGGAGAGAGAGAGGACAAGGTGATAACAGGCTTGTTGAGAGAGAGAGGACAGGGTGATAACAGGCCTGGATAGAGAGGACAGGGTGATAACAGGCCAGGAGAGAGAGAGGACAGGGTGATAACAGGCCTGGAGAGAGAGAGGACAGGGTGATAACAGGCCTGGAGAGAGGACGGTGATAACAGGCCTGGATAGAGAGGACAGGGTGATAACAGGCCTGGAGAGAGAGAGGACAGGGTGATAACAGGCCTGGAGAGAGAGAGGACAGGGTGATAACAGGCCTGGAGAGAGAGGACAGGGTGATAACAGGCTTGTTGAGAGAGAGAGGACAGGGTGATAACAGGCCTGGAGAGAGAGAGAGGACAGGGTGATAACAGGCCTGGAGAGAGAGGACAGGGTGATAACAGGCTTGTTGAGAGAGAGGACAGGGTGTAACAGGCCTGGATAGAGAGGACAGGGTGATAACAGGCCTGGAGAGAGAGAGGACAGGGTGATAACAGGCCTGGAGAGAGAGAGGACAGGGTGATAACAGGCCTGGAGAGAGAGAGAGGACAGGGTGATAACAGGCCTGGAGAGAGAGAGAGACAGGGGTGATAACAGGCCTGGAGAGAGAGAGGACAGGGGTGATAACAGGCCTGAGAGAGAGAGAGGACAGGGTGATAACAGGCCTGGAGAGAGAGAGAGGACAGGGTGATAACAGGCCTGGAGAGAGAGAGGACAGGGTGATAACAGGCCTGGAGAGAGAGGACAGGGTGATAACAGGCTTGTTGATTGAGGACAGGGTGATAACAAGGTTAATGACGTCTTAAAGAGATATTTGCATTCACCTGTTTAGGACTTTATTTTTGAAAGGTGACACCTCGTTCTGCATCCTAAATGGCACCCTATATAGTGCACTACTTTTGACCAGTGTCGCCCAAGTAGTGCACTATATAGGAATATAGTGCACTACTGCCTTTTGAACTCCTGATTGGTCGATTACCTAATAGCCATCTATAGAACCGTAAGAACTACCCAGTAGAAGCCAGGAACCCGTAGAACACGCAGAACAGCGAACAATGTTCACAACAGACAAAAAGGCATGTTTTACCTGTTTCAATTTTGCATTAAAAGAAAAAAACCTTTTTTCCTCTTGATTTTCTCTTTTTTTATTTATCTGTTGCTGCTCTATTATTAACTGGTATTCATTAATTATTCAACTAAATGCATTTGCTAATGATTACGAGGAAGAGGTGTGCTTCCAGAAATGGTACCCTATTCCTTATACAGTATGGAGGACAATAGAGGGCCCTGGTCAACAGTAGTGGACTATAGAGGGCCCTGGTCAACAGTACTGGACTATAGAGGGCCCTGGTCAACAGTACTGGACTATAGAGGGCCCTGGTCAACAGTACTGGACTATAGAGGGCCCTGGTCAACAGTACTGGACTATAGAGGGCCCTGGTCAACAGTAGTGGACTATAGAGGGCCCTGGTCAACAGTAGTGGACTATAGAGGGCCCTGGTCAACAGTAGTGGACTATAGAGGGTCCTGGTCAACAGTACTGGACTATAGAGGGCCCTGGTCAACAGTACTGGACTATAGAGGGCCCTGGTCAACAGTACTGGACTATAGAGGGCCCTGGTCAACAGTACTGGACTATAGAGGGCCCTGGTCAACAGTAGTTCACTATAGAGGGCCCTGGTCAACAGTAGTTCACTATAGAGGGCCCTGGTCAACAGTAGTTCACTATAGAGGGCCCTGGTCAACAGTACTGGACTATAGAGGGCCCTGGTCAACAGTAGTGGACTATAGAGGGCCCTGGTCAACAGTAGTGGACTATAGAGGGCCCTGGTCAACAGTAGTGGACTATAGAGGGCCCTGGTCAACAGTAGTGGACTATAGAGGGCCCTGGTCAACAGTAGTGGACTATAGAGGGCCCTGGTCAAAAGTAGTGGACTATAGAGGGTCCTGGTCAACAGTACTGGACTATAGAGGGCCCTGGTCAACAGTACTGGACTATAGAGGGCCCTGGTCAACAGTACTGGACTATAGAGGGCCCTGGTCAACAGTAGTTCACTATAGAGGGCCCTGGTCAACAGTAGTTCACTATAGAGGGCCCTGGTCAACAGTAGTGGACTATAGAGGGCCCTGGTCAACAGTAGTGGACTATAGAGGGCCCTGGTCAACAGTAGTGGACTATAGAGGGCCCTGGTCAACAGTAGTGGACTATAGAGGGCCCTGGTCAACAGTACTGGACTATAGAGGGCCCTGGTCAACAGTACTGGACTATAGAGGGCCCTGGTCAACAGTACTGGACTATAGAGGGCCCTGGTCAACAGTAGTTCACTATAGAGGGCCCTGGTCAACAGTACTGGACTATAGAGGGCCCTGGTCAACAGTAGTGGACTATAGAGGGCCCTGGTCAACAGTACTGGACTATAGAGGGCCCTGGTCAACAGTAGTGGACTATAGAGGGCCCTGGTCAACAGTAGTGGACTATAGAGGGCCCTGGTCAACAGTAGTGGACTATAGAGGGCCCTGGTCAACAGTACTGGACTTAAGAGGGCACTGGTCAACAGTAGTGGACTATAGAGGGCCCTGGTCAACAGTAGTGGACTATAGAGGGCCCTGGTCAACAGTACTGGACTTAAGAGGGCCCTGGTCAACAGTAGTGGACTATAGAGGGCCCTGGTCAACAGTAGTGGACTATAGAGGGCCCTGGTCAACAGTAGTGGACTATAGAGGGCCCTGGTCAACAGTAGTTCACTATAGAGGGCCCTGGTCAACAGTAGTGGACTATAGAGGGCCCTGGTCAACAGTAGTGGACTATAGAGGGCCCTGGTCAACAGTAGTTCACTATAGAGGGCCCTGGTCAACAGTACTGGACTATAGAGGGCCCTGGTCAACAGTAGTGGACTATAGAGGGCCCTGGTCAACAGTACTGGACTATAGAGGGCCCTGGTCAACAGTAGTGGACTATAGAGGGCCCTGGTCAACAGTAGTGGACTATAGAGGGCCCTGGTCAACAGTAGTGGACTATAGAGGGCCCTGGTCAACAGTAGTGGACTATAGAGGGCCCTGGTCAACAGTACTGGACTATAGAGGGCCCTGGTCAACAGTACTGGACTTAAGAGGGCCCTGGTCAACAGTAGTGGACTATAGAGAGCCCTGGTCAACAGTAGTGGACTATAGAGAGCCCTGGTCAACAGTAGTGGACTATAGAGGGCCCTGGTCAACAGTAGTGGACTATAGAGGGCCCTGGTCAACAGTACTGGACTATAGAGGGCCCTGGTCAACAGTAGTTCACTATAGAGGGCCCTGGTCAACAGTACTGGACTATAGAGGGCCCTGGTCAACAGTACTGGACTATAGAGGGCCCTGGTCAACAGTACTGGACTATAGAGGGCCCTGGTCAACAGTAGTGGACTATAGAGAGCCCTGGTCAACAGTAGTGGACTATAGAGGGCCCTGGTCAACAGTAGTGGACTATAGAGGGCCCTGGTCAACAGTAGTGGACTATAGAGGGCCCTGGTCAACAGTACTGGACTATAGAGGGCCCTGGTCAACAGTAGTGGACTATAGAGGGCCCTGGTCAACAGTAGTGGACTATAGAGGGCCCTGGTCAACAGTAGTGGACTATAGAGGGCCCTGGTCAACAGTACTGGACTATAGAGGGCCCTGGTCAACAGTAGTGGACTATAGAGGGCCCTGGTCAACAGTAGTGGACTATAGAGGGCCCTGGTCAACAGTAGTGGACTATAGAGGGCCCTGGTCAACAGTACTGGACTATAGAGGGCCCTGGTCAACAGTAGTTCACTATAGAGGGCCCTGGTCAACAGTAGTGGACTATAGAGGGCCCTGGTCAACAGTAGTGGACTATAGAGGGCCCTGGTCAACAGTAGTGGACTATAGAGGGCCCTGGTCAACAGTAGTGGACTATAGAGGGCCCTGGTCAACAGTACTGGACTATAGAGGGCCCTGGTCAACAGTACTGGACTATAGAGGGCCCTGGTCAACAGTAGTGGACTATAGAGGGCCCTGGTCAACAGTAGTGGACTATAGAGGGCCCTGGTCAACAGTAGTGGACTATAGAGGGCCCTGGTCAACAGTAGTGGACTATAGAGGGCCCTGGTCAACAGTACTGGACTATAGAGGGCCCTGGTCAACAGTAGTGGACTATAGAGGGCCCTGGTCAACAGTAGTGGACTATAGAGGGCCCTGGTCAACAGTAGTGGACTATAGAGGGCCCTGGTCAACAGTACTGGACTATAGAGGGCCCTGGTCAACAGTAGTGGACTATAGAGGGCCCTGGTCAACAGTAGTGGACTATAGAGGGCCCTGGTCAACAGTAGTGGACTATAGAGGGCCCTGGTCAACAGTACTTCACTATAGAGGGCCCTGGTCAACAGTAGTGGACTATAGAGGGCCCTGGTCAACAGTAGTGGACTATAGAGGGCCCTGGTCAACAGTAGTGGACTATAGAGGGCCCTGGTCAACAGTAGTTCACTATAGAGGGCCCTGGTCAACAGTACTGGACTATAGAGGGCCCTGGTCAACAGTAGTGGACTATAGAGGGCCCTGGTCAACAGTACTGGACTATAGAGGGCCCTGGTCAACAGTAGTGGACTATAGAGGGCCCTGGTCAACAGTAGTGGACTATAGAGGGCCCTGGTCAACAGTAGTGGACTATAGAGGGCCCTGGTCAACAGTAGTGGACTATAGAGGGCCCTGGTCAACAGTACTGGACTATAGAGGGCCCTGGTCAACAGTACTGGACTTAAGAGGGCCCTGGTCAACAGTAGTGGACTATAGAGAGCCCTGGTCAACAGTAGTGGACTATAGAGAGCCCTGGTCAACAGTAGTGGACTATAGAGGGCCCTGGTCAACAGTAGTGGACTATAGAGGGCCCTGGTCAACAGTACTGGACTATAGAGGGCCCTGGTCAACAGTAGTTCACTATAGAGGGCCCTGGTCAACAGTACTGGACTATAGAGGGCCCTGGTCAACAGTACTGGACTATAGAGGGCCCTGGTCAACAGTACTGGACTATAGAGGGCCCTGGTCAACAGTAGTGGACTATAGAGAGCCCTGGTCAACAGTAGTGGACTATAGAGGGCCCTGGTCAACAGTAGTGGACTATAGAGGGCCCTGGTCAACAGTAGTGGACTATAGAGGGCCCTGGTCAACAGTACTGGACTATAGAGGGCCCTGGTCAACAGTAGTGGACTATAGAGGGCCCTGGTCAACAGTAGTGGACTATAGAGGGCCCTGGTCAACAGTAGTGGACTATAGAGGGCCCTGGTCAACAGTACTGGACTATAGAGGGCCCTGGTCAACAGTAGTGGACTATAGAGGGCCCTGGTCAACAGTAGTGGACTATAGAGGGCCCTGGTCAACAGTAGTGGACTATAGAGGGCCCTGGTCAACAGTACTGGACTATAGAGGGCCCTGGTCAACAGTAGTTCACTATAGAGGCCCTGGTCAACAGTAGTGGACTATAGAGGGCCCTGGTCAACAGTAGTGGACTATAGAGGGCCCTGGTCAACAGTAGTGGACTATAGAGGGCCCTGGTCAACAGTAGTGGACTATAGAGGGCCCTGGTCAACAGTACTGGACTATAGAGGGCCCTGGTCAACAGTACTGGACTATAGAGGGCCCTGGTCAACAGTAGTGGACTATAGAGGGCCCTGGTCAGCAGTAGTGGACTATAGAGGGCCCTGGTCAACAGTAGTGGACTATAGAGGGCCCTGGTCAACAGTAGTGGACTATAGAGGGCCCTGGTCAACAGTACTGGACTATAGAGGGCCCTGGTCAACAGTACTGGACTTAAGAGGGCCCTGGTCAACAGTAGTGGACTATAGAGAGCCCTGGTCAACAGTAGTGGACTATAGAGGGCCCTGGTCAACAGTAGTGGACTATAGAGGGCCCTGGTCAACAGTACTGGACTATAGAGGGCCCTGGTCAACAGTAGTTCACTATAGAGGGCCCTGGTCAACAGTACTGGACTATAGAGGGCCCTGGTCAACAGTACTGGACTATAGAGGGCCCTGGTCAACAGTACTGGACTATAGAGGGCCCTGGTCAACAGTAGTGGACTATAGAGAGCCCTGGTCAACAGTAGTGGACTATAGAGGGCCCTGGTCAACAGTAGTGGACTATAGAGGGCCCTGGTCAACAGTAGTGGACTATAGAGGGCCCTGGTCAACAGTACTGGACTATAGAGGGCCCTGGTCAACAGTAGTGGACTATAGAGGGCCCTGGTCAACAGTAGTGGACTATAGAGGGCCCTGGTCAACAGTAGTGGACTATAGAGGGCCCTGGTCAACAGTACTGGACTATAGAGGGCCCTGGTCAACAGTAGTGGACTATAGAGGGCCCTGGTCAGCAGTAGTGGACTATAGAGGGCCCTGGTCAACAGTAGTGGACTATAGAGGGCCCTGGTCAACAGTACTGGACTATAGAGGCCCTGGTCAACAGTAGTTCACTATAGAGGGCCCTGGTCAACAGTAGTGGACTATAGAGGGCCCTGGTCAACAGTAGTGGACTATAGAGGGCCCTGGTCAACAGTAGTGGACTATAGAGGGCCCTGGTCAACAGTAGTGGACTATAGAGGGCCCTGGTCAACAGTAGTGGACTATAGAGGGCCCTGGTCAACAGTACTGGACTATAGAGGGCCCTGGTCAACAGTAGTGGACTATAGAGGGCCCTGGTCAACAGTAGTGGACTATAGAGGGCCCTGGTCAACAGTAGTGGACTATAGAGGGCCCTGGTCAACAGTACTGGACTATAGAGGGCCCTGGTCAACAGTAGTTCACTATAGAGGGCCCTGGTCAACAGTAGTGGACTATAGAGGGCCCTGGTCAACAGTAGTGGACTATAGAGGGCCCTGGTCAACAGTAGTGGACTATAGAGGGCCCTGGTCAACAGTACTGGACTATAGAGGGCCCTGGTCAACAGTAGTGGACTATAGAGGGCCCTGGTCAACAGTACTGGACTATAGAGGGCCCTGGTCAACAGTACTGGACTATAGAGGCCCTGGTCAACAGTACTGGACTATAGAGGGCCCTGGTCAACAGTACTGGACTATAGAGGGCCCTGGTCAACAGTACTGGACTATAGAGGGCCCTGGTCAACAGTAGTGGACTATAGAGGGCCCTGGTCAGCAGTACTGGACTATAGAGGGCCCTGGTCAACAGTAGTGGACTATAGAGGGCCCTGGTCAACAGTAGTGGACTATAGAGGGCCCTGGTCAACAGTAGTGGACTATAGAGGGCCCTGGTCAACAGTAGTGGACTATAGAGGGCCCTGGTCAACAGTACTGGACTATAGAGGGCCCTGGTCAACAGTACTGGACTATAGAGGGCCCTGGTCAACAGTAGTGGACTATAGAGGGCCCTGGTCAACAGTAGTGGACTATAGAGGGCCCTGGTCAACAGTAGTGGACTATAGAGGGCCCTGGTCAACAGTAGTGGACTATAGAGGGCCCTGGTCAACAGTAGTGGACTATAGAGGGCCCTGGTCAACAGTAGTGGACTATAGAGGGCCCTGGTCAACAGTAGTGGACTATAGAGGGCCCTGGTCAACAGTAGTGGACTATAGAGGGCCCTGGTCAACAGTAGTGGACTATAGAGGGCCCTGGTCAACAGTAGTGGACTATAGAGGGCCCTGGTCAACAGTAGTGGACTATAGAGGGCCCTGGTCAACAGTAGTGGACTATAGAGGGCCCTGGTCAACAGTACTGGACTATAGAGGGCCCTGGTCAACAGTAGTGGACTATAGAGGGCCCTGGTCAACAGTAGTGGACTATAGAGGGCCCTGGTCAACAGTAGTGGACTATAGAGGGCCCTGGTCAACAGTACTGGACTATAGAGGGCCCTGGTCAACAGTAGTGCACTATAGAGGGCCCTGGTCAACAGTAGTGGACTATAGAGGGCCCTGGTCAACAGTAGTGGACTATAGAGGGCCCTGGTCAACAGTAGTGGACTATAGAGGGCCCTGGTCAACAGTAGTGGACTATAGAGGGCCCTGGTCAACAGTAGTGGACTATAGAGGGCCCTGGTCAACAGTACTGGACTATAGAGGGCCCTGGTCAACAGTAGTTGACTATAGAGGGCCCTGGTCAACAGTAGTGGACTATAGAGGGCCCTGGTCAACAGTAGTGGACTATAGAGGGCCCTGGTCAACAGTAGTGGACTATAGAGGGCCCTGGTCAACAGTAGTGGACTATAGAGGGCCCTGGTCAACAGTACTGGACTATAGAGGGCCCTGGTCAACAGTAGTGGACTATAGAGGGCCCTGGTCAACAGTAGTGGACTATAGAGGGCCCTGGTCAACAGTAGTGGACTATAGAGGGCCCTGGTCAACAGTAGTGGACTATAGAGGGCCCTGGTCAACAGTAGTGGACTATAGAGGGCCCTGGTCAACAGTACTGGACTATAGAGGGCCCTGGTCAACAGTACTGGACTATAGAGGGCCCTGGTCAACAGTAGTGGACTATAGAGGGCCCTGGTCAACAGTAGTGGACTATAGAGGGCCCTGGTCAACAGTAGTGGACTATAGAGGGCCCTGGTCAACAGTAGTGGACTATAGAGGGCCCTGGTCAACAGTAGTTGACTATAGAGGGCCCTGGTCAACAGTAGTTCACTATAGAGGGCCCTGGTCAACAGTAGTGGACTATAGAGGGCCCTGGTCAACAGTAGTGGACTATAGAGGGCCCTGGTCAACAGTAGTGGACTATAGAGGGCCCTGGTCAACAGTAGTGGACTATAGAGGGCCCTGGTCAACAGTACTGGACTATAGAGGGCCCTGGTCAACAGTAGTGGACTATAGAGGGCCCTGGTCAACAGTACTGGACTATAGAGGCCCTGGTCAACAGTACTGGACTATAGAGGGCCCTGGTCAACAGTAGTTCACTATAGAGGGCCCTGGTCAACAGTAGTGGACTATAGAGGGCCCTGGTCAACAGTACTGGACTATAGAGGGCCCTGGTCAACAGTACTGGACTATAGAGGGCCCTGGTCAACAGTACTGGACTATAGAGGGCCCTGGTCAACAGTAGTGGACTATAGAGGGCCCTGGTCAACAGTAGTGGACTATAGAGGGCCCTGGTCAACAGTACTGGACTATAGAGGGCCCTGGTCAACAGTAGTGGACTATAGAGGGCCCTGGTCAACAGTAGTGGACTATAGAGGGCCCTGGTCAACAGTAGTGGACTATAGAGGGCCCTGGTCAACAGTACTGGACTATAGAGGGCCCTGGTCAACAGTAGTTCACTATAGAGGGCCCTGGTCAACAGTAGTGGACTATAGAGGGCCCTGGTCAACAGTAGTGGACTATAGAGGGCCCTGGTCAACAGTAGTGGACTATAGAGGGCCCTGGTCAACAGTAGTGGACTATAGAGGGCCCTGGTCAACAGTACTGGACTATAGAGGGCCCTGGTCAACAGTACTGGACTATAGAGGGCCCTGGTCAACAGTAGTGGACTATAGAGGGCCCTGGTCAACAGTAGTGGACTATAGAGGGCCCTGGTCAACAGTAGTGGACTATAGAGGGCCCTGGTCAACAGTAGTGGACTATAGAGGGCCCTGGTCAACAGTACTGGACTATAGAGGGCCCTGGTCAACAGTACTGGACTTAAGAGGGCCCTGGTCAACAGTAGTGGACTATAGAGAGCCCTGGTCAACAGTAGTGGACTATAGAGGGCCCTGGTCAACAGTAGTGGACTATAGAGGGCCCTGGTCAACAGTACTGGACTATAGAGGGCCCTGGTCAACAGTAGTTCACTATAGAGGGCCCTGGTCAACAGTACTGGACTATAGAGGGCCCTGGTCAACAGTACTGGACTATAGAGGGCCCTGGTCAACAGTACTGGACTATAGAGGGCCCTGGTCAACAGTAGTGGACTATAGGGGCCCTGGTCAACAGTAGTGGACTATAGAGGGCCCTGGTCAACAGTAGTGGACTATAGAGGGCCCTGGTCAACAGTAGTGGACTATAGAGGGCCCTGGTCAACAGTACTGGACTATAGAGGGCCCTGGTCAACAGTAGTGGACTATAGAGGGCCCTGGTCAACAGTAGTGGACTATAGAGGGCCCTGGTCAACAGTAGTGGACTATAGAGGGCCCTGGTCAACAGTACTGGACTATAGAGGGCCCTGGTCAACAGTAGTGGACTATAGAGGGCCCTGGTCAACAGTAGTGGACTATAGAGGGCCCTGGTCAACAGTAGTGGACTATAGAGGGCCCTGGTCAACAGTACTGGACTATAGAGGGCCCTGGTCAACAGTAGTTCACTATAGAGGGCCCTGGTCAACAGTAGTGGACTATAGAGGGCCCTGGTCAACAGTAGTGGACTATAGAGGGCCCTGGTCAACAGTAGTGGACTATAGAGGGCCCTGGTCAACAGTAGTGGACTATAGAGGGCCCTGGTCAACAGTAGTGGACTATAGAGGGCCCTGGTCAACAGTACTGGACTATAGAGGGCCCTGGTCAACAGTAGTGGACTATAGAGGGCCCTGGTCAACAGTAGTGGACTATAGAGGGCCCTGGTCAACAGTAGTGGACTATAGAGGGCCCTGGTCAACAGTACTGGACTATAGAGGGCCCTGGTCAACAGTAGTTCACTATAGAGGGCCCTGGTCAACAGTAGTGGACTATAGAGGGCCCTGGTCAACAGTAGTGGACTATAGAGGGCCCTGGTCAACAGTAGTGGACTATAGAGGGCCCTGGTCAACAGTAGTGGACTATAGAGGGCCCTGGTCAACAGTAGTGGACTATAGAGGGCCCTGGTCAACAGTACTGGACTATAGAGGGCCCTGGTCAACAGTACTGGACTATAGAGGGCCCTGGTCAACAGTACTGGACTATAGAGGGCCCTGGTCAACAGTACTGGACTATAGAGGGCCCTGGTCAACAGTAGTGGACTATAGAGGGCCCTGGTCAACAGTAGTTCACTATAGAGGGCCCTGGTCAACAGTACTGGACTATAGAGGGCCCTGGTCAACAGTAGTGGACTATAGAGGGCTCTGGTCAACAGTAGTGGACTATAGAGGGCCCTGGTCAACAGTAGTGGACTATAGAGGGCCCTGGTCAACAGTAGTGGACTATAGAGGGCCCTGGTCAACAGTACTGGACTATAGAGGGCCCTGGTCAACAGTAGTGGACTATAGAGGGCCCTGGTCAACAGTACTGGACTATAGAGGGCCCTGGTCAACAGTAGTGGACTATAGAGGGCCCTGGTCAACAGTAGTGGACTATAGAGGGCCCTGGTCAACAGTAGTTCACTATAGAGGGCCCTGGTCAACAGTAGTGGACTATAGAGGGCCCTGGTCAACAGTAGTGGACTATAGAGGGCCCTGGTCAACAGTAGTTCACTATAGAGGGCCCTGGTCAACAGTAGTGGACTATAGAGGGCCCTGGTCAACAGTAGTGGACTATAGAGGGCCCTGGTCAACAGTACTGGACTATAGAGGGCCCTGATCAACAGTAGTTCACTATAGAGGGCCCTGGTCAACAGTAGTTCACTATAGAGGGCCCTGGTCAACAGTAGTGGACTATAGAGGGCCCTGGTCAACAGTAGTGGACTATAGAGGGCCCTGGTCAACAGTACTGGACTATAGAGGGCCCTGGTCAACAGTAGTGTACTATAGAGGGCCCTGGTCAACAGTACTGGACTATAGAGGGCCCTGGTCAACAGTAGTGGACTATAGAGTGCCCTGGTCAACAGTAGTGGACTATAGAGGGCCCTGGTCAACAGTAGTGGACTATAGAGGGTCCTGGTCAACAGTAGTTCACTATAGAGGGCCCTGGTCAACAGTAGTGGACTATAGAGGGCCCTGGTCAACAGTAGTTCACTATAGAGGGCCCTGGTCAACAGTAGTGGACTATAGAGGGCCCTGGTCAACAGTAGTGGACTATAGAGGGCCCCTGTCAACAGTAGTGGACTATAGAGGGCCCTGGTCAACAGTAGTGGACTATAGAGGGCCCTGGTCAACAGTACTGGACTATAGAGGGCCCTGGTCAACAGTAGTTCACTATAGAGGGCCCTGGTCAACAGTAGTGGACTATAGAGGGCCCTGGTCAACAGTAGTGGACTATAGAGGGCCCTGGTCAACAGTAGTGGACTATAGAGGGCCCTGGTCAACAGTAGTGGACTATAGAGGGCCCTGGTCAACAGTAGTGGACTATAGAGGGCCCTGGTCAACAGTAGTGGACTATAGAGGGCCCTGGTCAACAGTACTGGACTATAGAGGGCCCTGGTCAACAGTAGTGGACTATAGAGGGCCCTGGTCAACAGTAGTGGACTATAGAGAGCCCTGGTCAACAGTAGTGGACTATAGAGGGCCCTGGTCAACAGTAGTGGACTATAGAGGGCCCTGGTCAACAGTACTGGACTATAGAGGGCCCTGGTCAACAGTACTGGACTATAGAGGGCCCTGGTCAACAGTAGTGGACTATAGAGGGCCCTGGTCAACAGTAGTGGACTATAGAGGGCCCTGGTCAACAGTAGTGGACTATAGAGGGCCCTGGTCAACAGTAGTGGACTATAGAGGGCCCTGGTCAACAGTAGTTCACTATAGAGGGCCCTGGTCAACAGTAGTTCACTATAGAGGGCCCTGGTCAACAGTAGTGGACTATAGAGGGCCCTGGTCAACAGTAGTGGACTATAGAGGGCCCTGGTCAACAGTAGTGGACTATAGAGGGCCCTGGTCAACAGTAGTGGACTATAGAGGGCCCTGGTCAACAGTACTGGACTATAGAGGGCCCTGGTCAACAGTAGTGGACTATAGAGGGCCCTGGTCAACAGTACTGGACTATAGAGGGCCCTGGTCAACAGTACTGGACTATAGAGGGCCCTGGTCAACAGTAGTTCACTATAGAGGGCCCTGGTCAACAGTAGTGGACTATAGAGGGCCCTGGTCAACAGTACTGGACTATAGAGGGCCCTGGTCAACAGTACTGGACTATAGAGGGCCCTGGTCAACAGTACTGGACTATAGAGGGCCCTGGTCAACAGTAGTTCACTATAGAGGGCCCTGGTCAACAGTACTGGACTATAGAGAGCCCTGGTCAACAGTAGTGGACTATAGAGGGCCCTGGTCAACAGTAGTGGACTATAGAGGGCCCTGGTCAACAGTACTGGACTTAAGAGGGCCCTGGTCAACAGTAGTGGACTATAGAGGGCCCTGGTCAACAGTAGTGGACTATAGAGGGCCCTGGTCAACAGTAGTGGACTATAGAGGGCCCTGGTCAACAGTAGTTCACTATAGAGGGCCCTGGTCAACAGTAGTGGACTATAGAGGGCCCTGGTCAACAGTAGTGGACTATAGAGGGCCCTGGTCAACAGTAGTGGACTATAGAGTGCCCTGGTCAACAGTAGTTCACTATAGAGGGCCCTTGTCAACAGTAGTGGACTATAGAGGGCCCTGGTCAACAGTAGTGGACTATAGAGGGCCCTGGTCAACAGTAGTTCACTATAGAGGGCCCTGGTCAACAGTAGTGGACTATAGAGGGCCCTGGTCAACAGTAGTGGACTATAGAGGGCCCTGGTCAACAGTAGTGGACTATAGAGGGCCCTGGTCAACAGTAGTTCACTATAGAGGGCCCTGGTCAACAGTAGTGGACTATAGAGGGCCCTGGTCAACAGTAGTGGACTATAGAGGGCCCTGGTCAACAGTAGTGGACTATAGAGTGCCCTGGTCAACAGTAGTGGACTATAGAGGGCCCTGGTCAACAGTAGTGGACTATAGAGGGCCCTTGGTCAACAGTACTGGCGCCCTGTGCTCTTCACTGACGAAAGCAGGTTCACACTGGGCACGTGACAGACGTGACAGAGTCTGGAGACGCCGTGGAGAACGTTATGCTGCCTGCAACATCCTCCAGCATGACCGGTTTGGCGGTGGGTCAGTCATGGTGTGGGGTGGCATTTCTTTAGGGGGCCGATACAGCCCTCCATGTGCTCGCCAGAGGTAGCCTGACTGCCATTAGGTACCGAGATGAGATCCTCAGACCCCTTGTGAGACCATATGCTGGTGCGGTTGGCCCTGGGTTCCTCCTAATGCAAGACAATGCTAGACCTCATGTGGCTGGAGTGTGTCAGCAGTTCCTGCAAGAGGAAGGCATTGATGCTATGGACTGTCCCGCCCGTTCCCCAGACCTGAATCCAATTGAGCACATCTGGGACATCATGTCTCGCTCCATCCACCAACGCCACATTGCACCACAGACTGTGCAGGAGTTGGCGGATGCTTTAGTCCAGGTCTGGGAGGAGATCCCTCAGGAGACCATCTGCCACCTCATCAGGAGCACGCCCAGGCGTTGTAGGGGAGGTCATACAGGCACGTGGAGGCCACACACACTACTGAGCCTCATTTTGACTTGTTTTAATGACATTACATCAAAGTTGGATCAGCCTGTAGTGTGGTTTTCCACTTTAATTTTGAGTGTGACTCCAAATCCAGACCTCCATGGGTTGATAAATTAGATTTCCATTGATTATTTTTGTGTGATTTTGTTGTCAGAACATTCAACTATGTAAAGAAAAAAGTATTTAATAAGATTATTTCTTTCATTCAGATCTAGGATGTGTTGTTTAAGTGTTCCCTTTATTTTTTGAACAGTATATATACTGTTCATATCCAGTATTACTGCATGTTAATCCATTGTATACCTTTTGAATTGTAGTGTTGGTTGTTGGCCACTAGGTGTCGGTGGTGATCCAGATAAAGAAATCAAATCAAATTGTATTAGTATTAGTCACATGCGCCGAATACAACAGGTGAAATGTGAAACGCTTACTTAGAAAAATCCCCCACCCCCAATTTTTTCTTCAAATAATTAAAGAGCAGCAGTAAAATAACAATAGTGAGATTATACAGGGGGTACCAGTACAGAGTCAATGTGGAGGCTATATACAGGGGTACCGGTACAGAGTCAATGTGGAGGCTATATACAGGGGGTACCAGTACAGAGTCAATGTGGAGGCTATATACAGGGGTACCAGTACAGAGTCAATGTGGAGGATATATACAGGAGGTACCGGTACAGAGTCAATGTGGAGGCTATATACAGGGGGTACCGGTACAGAGTCATAGTGGAGACTATATACAGGGGGTACCGGTACAGAGCCAATGTGGAGGCTATATACAGGGGTACTGGTACAGAGTCAATGTGGAGGCTATATACAGGGGTACTGGTACAGAGTCAATGTGGAGGCTATATACAAGGGTACCAGTAGAGTCAATGTGGAGGCTATATACAGGAGGTACCAGTACAGAGTCAATGTGGAGGCTATATACAGGGGTACCAGTACAGAGTCAATGTGGAGGCTATATAAAGGGGGTACTGGTACAGAGTCAATGTGGAGGCTATATACAGGAGGTACCAGTACAGAGTCAATGTGGAGGCTATATACAGGGGTACCAGTACAGAGTCAATGTGGAGGATATATACAGGAGGTACCGGTACAGACTCAATGTGGAGGCTATATACAGGAGGTCCAGTACAGAGTCAATGTGGAGGCTATATACAGGGGGTACCGGTACAGAGTCAATGTGGAGGCTCTATACAGGGGTACCAGTACAGAGTCAATGTGGAGGATATATACAGGAGGTACCGGTACAGAGTCAATGTGGAGGCTATATACAGGGGTACCGGTACAGAGTCATAGTGGAGACTATATACAGGGGGTACCGGTACAGAGTCAATGTGGAGGCTATATACAGGGGTACTGGTACAGAGTCAATGTGGAGGCTATATACAGGGGTACTGGTACAGAGTCAATGTGGAGGCTATATACAGGCGGTACCGGTACAGAGTCATTGTGGAGACTATATACAGGGGGTACCGGTACAGAGTCAATGTGCGGGGGCACCGGTTAGTTGAGGTAATTGAGGTAATATGTACATGTAGGTAGAGTTATTAAAGTGACTATGCATAGATAATAACAGAGAGTAGCAGCAGCATAAGGGGGAGGGGGGGGTGCAAATAGTTTGGGTAGCAACTTTGACACAGGGTCCATGTCAAAGTGAAAGTGCTCATTTTGCCTCCCTCCCAAATGCCACCCTATACCCTATGTGGCCGATCTATCCCAAAGGGCTCTGTTCAAAATTGATCCCCTATATAGGAGATAGGGTGTCATTTGTCTTGTTGTCTACTCTAGATCGTCTATTTTGGTCTAGACTTGGTCGGCTAGTTTGGTCTAGACTTGGTCGGCTAGTTTGGTCTAGTCTTGGTTGTCTAGTTTGGTCTAGTTTGGTCTGGTCTTGGTCGTCTAGTTTAGTCTAGTTTGGTCTAGTCTTGGTTGTCTAGTTTGGTCTAGTCTTGGTTGTCTAGTTTGGTCTAGTCTTGGTTGTCTAGTTTGGTCTAGTCTTGGTCGGCTAGTTTGGTCTAGTCTTGGTTGTCTAGTTTGGTCTAGTCTTGGTTGTCTAGTTTGGTCTAGTCTTAGTCGTCTAGTTTAGTCTAGTTTGGTCTAGTCTTGATCGTCTGGTTTGGTCTAGTCTTGGTCATCTAGTTTGGTCTAGTCTTGGTTGTCTAGTTTGGTCTAGTCTTGGTCATCTAGTTTGGTCTAGTCTTGGTTGTCTAGTTTGGTTTGGTCTTGGTCGTCTAGTTTAGTCTAGTTTGGTCTAGTCTTGGTCGTCTAGTTTAGTCTAGTTTAGTCTAGTCTTGGTTGTCTAGTTTGGTCTAGTCTTGGTTGTCTAGTTTGGTCTAGTCTTGTTTGTCTAGTTTAGTCTAGATTGGTCTAGTCTTGCTCTTCTAGTTTGGTCTAGTCTTGGTTGTCTAGTTTGGTCTAGTCTTGGTTGTCTAGTTTGGTCTAGTCTTGGTCGTCTAGTTTGGTCTAGTCTTGGTCATCTAGTTTGGTCTAGTCTTGGTTGTCTAGTTTGGTCTGGTCTTGGTCGTCTAGTTTGGTCTAGTCTTGGTCGTCTAGTTTGGTCTGGTCTTGGTCGTCTAGTTTGGTCTGGTCTTGGTCATCTAGTTTAGTCTAGTTTGGTCTGGTCTTGCTCTTCTAGTTTGGTCTAGTCTTGGTCGTCTAGTTTGGTCTGGTCTTGGTCGTCTAGTTTGGTCTAGTCTTGGTCATCTAGTTTGGTCTGGTCTTGGTCATCTAGTTTGGTCTGGTCTTGGTCGTCTAGTTTAGTCTAGTTTGGTCTAGTCTTGGTCGTCTAGTTTGGTCTGGTCTTGGTCGTCTAGTTTAGTCTAGTTTGGTCTGGTCTTGGTTGTCTAGTTTGGTCTGGTCTCGGTCGTCTAGTTTGGTCTGGTCTCGGTCGTCTAGTTTGGTCTGGTCTTGGTCGTCTAGTTTAGTCTAGTTTGGTCTGGTCTTGGTCATCTAGTTTGGTCTGGTCCTGGTCGTCTAATTTAGTCTAGTTTGGTCTGGTCTTGGTCGTCTAGTTCGGTTTTTAGATTATCTAGTCCTCTTTACCTAGCTACTGCCACCATCTGCTAGGTTTGTTTACCTAGCTACTGCCACCATCTGCTAGGTTTGTTTACCTAGCTACTGCCACCATCTGCTAGGTTTGTTTACCTAACTACTGCCACCATCTGCTAGGTTTGTTACCTAGCTACTGCCACCATCTGCTAGGTTTGTTTACCTAGCTACTGCCACCATCTGCTAGGTTTGTTTACCTAGCTACTGCCACCATCTGCTAGGTTTGTTTACCTAGCTACTGCCACCATCTGCTAGGTTTGTTTACCTAGCTACTGCCACCATCTGCTAGGTTTGTTTACCTACCTACTGACACCATCTGCTAGGTTTGTTTACCTAGCTACTGCCACCATCTGCTAGGTTTGTTTACCTAGCTACTGCCACCATCTGCTAGGTTTGTTTACCTAGCTACTGCCACCATCTGCTAGGTTTGTTTACCTAGCTACTGCCACCATCTGCTAGGTTTGTTTACCTAGCTACTGCCACCATATCAAATCAAATGTTATTAGTCACATGCGCCGAATACAACAGGTGTCGACCTTACAGTGAAATGTTTACTTACGAGCCCCTAACCAACAATGCAGTTTCAATAAAATTATGGATAAGAATAAGAGATAAAAGTAACTAGTAATTAAGAGCAGCAGTAAAATAACAATAGCGAGACTATATACAGGGGGGTACCGATACTGATTCAATGAGCGTGGTCACCGGTTAGTTGAAGTAGTATGTACATGTAGGTAGAGTTATTAAAGTGACTATGCATAGATAATAGTAACAGAGAGTAGCAGCGGTGTAAAGAGGGGGAGGGGGGGAAATGCGAATAGTCTGGGTAGCCATTTGATTAGATGTTCAGGAGTCTTACGGTTTGAGGGTAGAAGCTGTATAGAAGCCTCTTGGACCTAGACTTGGCGCTCCAGTACCACTTGCCGTGCGGAAGCAGAGAACAGTCTATGACTAGGGTGGCTGGAATCTTTGACAATTTTTAGGGCCTTCCTCTGACACTGCCTTGTATAGAGGTCCTCGATGGCAGGAAGCTTGGTCCCAGGGACGTACTGGGCCGTTCGCACTACCCTCTGTAGTGCCTTGCGGTCAAAGGCCAAGAAGTTGCAATACCAGGGAGTGATGCAGCCAGTCAGGATGCTCTCAATAGTGCAGCTGAAGAACCTTTTGAGGACCCATGCCAAATCTTTTCAAATCTTTTTTGTCTCCTGAGGGGAAATAGGTATTGTCGTGCCCTCTTTTTTATTTTTATTTTATTTCACCTTTATTTAACCAGGTAGGCTAGTTGAGAACAAGTTCTCATTTACAACTGCGACCTGGGCAAGATAAAGCAAAGCAGTGCGACAAAAACAACAACACAGAGTTGCATATGGGATAAACAAACGTACAGTCAATAACACAATAGAAAATCTGTATACAGTGTGTGCAAATTAAGTAAGGAGGTAAGGCAATAAATAGGCCATAGTGGCAAAGTAATTCAAATTTAGAAATGAACACTGGAGTGATAGGTGTGCAGATGAGGATGTGCAAGTAGAGATGCTGGTGTGCAAAAGAGCAGAAAAAAGAATATATGGGGATGAGGTAGGTAGTAAGTTGGATGGGCTATTTACAGATGGGCTGTGTACAGCTGCAGCGATCGGTAAGCTGCTCTGACAGCCGATGCTTGAAGTTAGTGAGGGAGATATAAGTCAGGAATTTTTGCAATTAGTTCCAGTCACTGGCAGCAGAGAACTGGAAGGAATAGCGGCCAAAGGGGGTGTTGGCTTTGGGGGTGACCAGTGAAATATACCTGCTGGAGCGCATGCTACGGGTGGGTGCTGCTATGGTGACCAGTGAGCTGAGATAAGGCGGGGCTTTACCTAGCAAAGACTTATAGATGACCTGGAGCCAGTGGGTTTGGCGACGAAAATGTAGCGAGGACCAGCCAACGACATCATACAGGTCGCAGTGGTGGGTAGTATATGGGGCTTTGGTGACAAAATGGATGGCACTGTGATAGACTGCATCCAATTTGCTGAGTAGAGTATTGGAGGCTGTTTTGTAAATGACATCGCCAAAGTCAAGGGTTGACAGGATAGTCAGTTTTACGAGGGTATGTTCGGCAGCATGAGTGAAGGAGGCTTCGTTGCGAAGTAGGAAGCCGATTCTAGATTTAACTTTGGATTGAAGATGCTTAATGTGAGTCTGGAAGGAGAGTTTACAGTCTAGCCAGGTATTTATAGTTGTCCACATATTCTAAATCTGGTGGGCGGGTGGGTGCAGGCTGAAGAGTTGGTTGTCGGGTGAAGAGTATGCATTTAGTTTTACTAGCGTTTAAGAGCAGTTGGAGGCCACTGAAGGAGAGTTGTATGGCATTGAAGCTCGTCTGGAGGTTTGTTAGCACAGTGTCCAAAGACGGGCCAGATGTATACAGAATGGTGTCGTCTGCGTAGAGGTGGATCAGAGAATCACCAGCAGCAAGAGCGACATCATTGATATATACAGAGAAAAGACTCGGCCTGAGAATTTAACGCTGTGGCACCCCCATAGAGACTGCCAGAGGTCCGGACAACAGGCCCTCCGATTTGACACACTGAACTCTATCTGAGAAGTAGTCAGTGAACCAAGCGAGACAGTCATTAGAGAAACCAAGGCTGTTGAGTCTGCCGATGAGAATACATCTCTATAGTCCCGTGTGGCTCAGTTGGTAGAGCATGGTGTTTGCAACGCCAGGGTTGTGGGTTCGATTCCCACGGGGGACCAGTACGCAAAAAAAAAAAAATTGTATGAAATGTATGTATTCACTACTGTAAGTCGCTCTGGATAAGAGCGTCTGCTAAATGACTAAAATGTAAAATGTAAATGTAACTGTCTTGGTGTGCTTGGACCATATTAGTTTGTTGGTGACGTGGACACCAAGGAACTTGAAGCTCTCAGCCTGCTCCACTGCAGCCCCGTAGATGAGAATGGGGGGCGTGCTCGGTCCTCTTTTTCCTGTAGTCCACAATCATCTCCTTTGTCTTGCTAGGTTTAGCATTTTCAAACCAAAAACATCAATGTACCAGATATTAGCATGTGTTAAATGTCATGCCCAAGGCCACGACTCAATCCAAAAACATCAATGTACTAGATATTAGCATGTTAGAAATGTCATGCCCAAGGCCACGTCTCAATCTGAGGCACGTTATGGAGCAGAGTACTGGACATACTACAATGAGCCTTTAAAAGGCATTTTCCCCAATGTTCAAGGATATCGCCTTCATGGTAAACACTGTGAATGTTGGCTCAAGTGTAAATTAAAAGTCAAATGCAATGTGCTGCTCTATAACGCACCTTGGATTGAATCCCGAGCCTGAGTATAAATTAAAAATTCAACTTTAAGATGTTTCAAGGAGCTTTTAATGTCAAAGTCAAACTTTTACACACATCATCATCATCATCATCATCATCATCATCAAACCGTTCTGTAACATCAACTCCTCGGCTGTGACTGAAATGGGACCCTTTTCCCTCTATAGTGAACTACTGTTGACCAGGGCCCTCTATAGTCCACTACTGTTGACCAGGGCCCTCTATAGTCCACTACTGTTGACCAGGGCCCTCTATAGTCCACTACTGTTGACCAGGGCCCTCTATAGTCCACTACTGTTGACCAGGGCCCTCTATAGTCCACTACTGTTGACCAGGGCCCTCTATAGTGAACTACTGTTGACCAGGGCCCTCTATAGTCCAGTACTGTTGACCAGGGCCCTCTATAGTCCACTACTGTTGACCAGGGCCCTCTATAGTCCACTACTGTTGACCAGGGCCCTCTATAGTCCAGTACTGTTGACCAGGGCCCTCTATAGTCCACTACTGTTGACCAGGGCCCTCTATAGTCCACCACTGTTGACCAGGGCCCTCTATAGTCCACTACTGTTGACCAGGGCCCTCTATAGTCCAGTACTGTTGACCAGGGCCCTCTATAGTCCACTACTGTTGACCAGGGCCCTCTATAGTCCACTACTGTTGACCAGGGCCCTCTATAGTCCAGTACTGTTGACCAGGGCCCTCTATAGTCCACCACTGTTGACCAGGGCCCTCTATAGTCCACCACTGTTGACCAGGGCCCTCTATAGTCCACTACTGTTGACCAGGGCCCTCTATAGTCCACTACTGTTGACCAGGGCCCTCTATAGTGAACTACTGTTGACCAGGGCCCTCTATAGTCCACTACTGTTGACCAGGGCCCTCTATAGTGAACTACTGTTGACCAGGGCCCTCTATAGTCCACTACTGTTGACCAGGGCCCTCTATAGTCCACTACTGTTGACCAGGGCCCTCTATAGTCCACTACTGTTGACCAGGGCCCTCTATAGTCCACTACTGTTGACCAGGGCCCTCTATAGTCCACTACTGTTGACCAGGGCCCTCTATAGTGAACTACTGTTGACCAGGGCCCTCTATAGTCCAGTACTGTTGACCAGGGCCCTCTATAGTCCACTACTGTTGACCAGGGCCCTCTATAGTCCACTACTGTTGACCAGGGCCCTCTATAGTCCACTACTGTTGACCAGGGCCCTCTATAGTCCACTACTGTTGACCAGGGCCCTCTATAGTCCACTACTGTTGACCAGGGCCCTCTATAGTCCACTACTGTTGACCAGGGCCCTCTATAGTCCACTACTGTTGACCAGGGCCCTCTATAGTCCAGTACTGTTGACCAGGGCCCTCTATAGTCCACTACTGTTGACCAGGGCCCTCTATAGTGAACTACTGTTGACCAGGGCCCTCTATAGTCCACTACTGTTGACCAGGGCCCTCTATAGTGAACTACTGTTGACCAGGGCCCTCTATAGTCCACTACTGTTGACCAGGGCCCTCTATAGTCCACTACTGTTGACCAGGGCCCTCTATAGTCCACTACTGTTGACCAGGGCCCTCTATAGTCCACTACTGTTGACCAGGGCCCTCTATAGTGAACTACTGTTGACCAGGGCCCTCTATAGTCCACTACTGTTGACCAGGGCCCTCTATTGTCCTCCATACTGTATAAGGAATAGGGTACCATTTCTGGAAGCACACCTCTTCCTCGTAATCATTAGCAAATGCATTTAGTTGAATAATTAATGAATACCAGTTAATAATAGAGCAGCAACAGATAAATAAAAAAAGAGAAAATCAAGAGGAAAAAAAGGTTTTTTTTCTTTTAATGCAAAATTGAAACAGGTAAAACATGCCTTTTTGTCTGTTGTGAACATTGTTCGCTGTTCTGCGTGTTCTACGGGTTCCTGGCTTCTACTGGGTAGTTCTTACGGTTCTATAGATGGCTATTAGGTAATCGACCAATCAGGAGTTCAAAAGGCAGTAGTGCACTATATTCCCTATATAGTGCACTACTTGGGCGACACTGGTCAAAAGTAGTGCACTATATAGGGTGCCATTTAGGATGCACAACGAGGTGTCACCTTTCAAAAATAAAGTCCTAAACAGGTGAATGCAAATATCTCTTTAAGACGTCATTAACCTTGTTATCACCCTGTCCTCAATCAACAAGCCTGTTATCACCCTGTCCTCTCTCTCTCCAGGCCTGTTATCACCCTGTCCTCTCTCTCTCCAGGCCTGTTATCACCCTGTCCTCTCTCTCCAGGCCTGTTATCACCCTGTCCTCTCTCTCTCCAGGCCTGTTATCACCCTGTCCTCTCTCTCCAGGCCTGTTATCACCCTGTCCTCTCTCTCTCCAGGCCTGTTATCACCCTGTCCTCTCTCTCTCTCCAGGCCTGTTATCACCCTGTCCTCTCTCTCTCTCCAGGCCTGTTATCACCCTGTCCTCTCTCAACAAGCCTGTTATCACCCTGTCCTCTCTCTCTCCAGGCCTGTTATCACCCTGTCCTCTCTCTCTCCAGGCCTGTTATCACCCTGTCCTCTCTCTCTCCAGGCCTGTTATCACCCTGTCCTCTCTCTCTCCTGGCCTGTTATCACCCTGTCCTCTCTCAACAAGCCTGTTATCACCCTGTCCTCTCTCTCCAGGCCTGTTATCACCCTGTCCTCTCTCTCTCCAGGCCTGTTATCACCCTGTCCTCTCTCTCTCCTGGCCTGTTATCACCCTGTCCTCTCTCTCCAGGCCTGTTATCACCCTGTCCTCTCTCTCCAGGCCTGTTATCACCCTGTCCTCTCTCTCTCCAGGCCTGTTATCACCCTGTCCTCTCTCTCTCCAGGCCTGTTATCACCCTGTCCTCTCTCTATCCAGGCCTGTTATCACCCTGTCCTCTCTCTCTCCAGGCCTGTTATCACCCTGTCCTCTCTCTCTCCAGGCCTGTTATCACCCCTGTCCTCTCTCTCTCCAGGCCTGTTATCACCGTCCTCTCTCTCTCCAGGCCTGTTATCACCCTGTCCTCTCTCTCTCCAGGCCTGTTATCACCCTGTCCTCTCTCTCTCCTGGCCTGTTATCACCCTGTCCTCTCTCTCTCTCCTGGCCTGTTATCACCCTGCCCTCTCTCTCTCCTGGCCTGTTATCACCCTGTCCTCTCTCAACAAGCCTGTTATCACCCCTGTCCTCTCCCTCTCCAGGCCTGTTATCACCCTGTCCTCTCTATCCAGGCCTGTTATCACCGTCCTCTCTCTCTCCAGGCCTGTTATCACCCTGTCCTCTCTCTCTCCAGGCCTGTTATCACCCTGTCCTCTCTCTCTCCAGGCCTGTTATCACCCTGTCCTCTCTCTCTCCAGGCCTGTTATCACCCTGTCCTCTCTCTCAACAAGCCTGTTATCACCCTGTCCTCTCTCTCTCCAGGCCTGTTATCACCCTGTCCTCTCTCTATCCAGGCCTGTTATCACCCTGTCCTCTCTCTCTCCAGGCCTGTTATCACCCTGTCCTCTCTCTCAACAAGCCTGTTATCACCCCGTCCTCTCTCTATCCAGGCCTGTTATCACCCTGTCCTCTCTCTATCCAGGCCTGTTATCACCCTGTCCTCTCTCTCTCCAGGCCTGTTATCACCCTGTCCTCTCTCTCTCCTGGCCTGTTATCACCCTGTCCTCTCTCTCCAGGCCTGTTATCACCCTGTCCTCTCTCTCAACAAGCCTGTTATCACCCTGTCCTCTCTCTCCAGGCCTGTTATCACCCTGTCCTCTCTCTCTCTCCAGGCCTGTTATCACCCTGTCCTCTCTCTCTCAACAAGCCTGTTATCACCCTGTCCTCTCTCTCCAGGCCTGTTATCACCCTGTCCTCTCTCTATCCAGGCCTGTTATCACCCTGTCCTCTCTCTATCCAGGCCTGTTATCACCCTGTCCTCTCTCTCCAGGCCTGTTATCACCCTGTCCTCTCTCTCAACAAGCCTGTTATCACCCTGTCCTCTCTCTCTCCTGGCCTGTTATCACCCTGTCCTCTCTCTCTCCTGGCCTGTTATCACCCTGTCCTCTCTCTATCCAGGCCTGTTATCACCCTGTCCTCTCTCTCCAGGCCTGTTATCACCCTGTCCTCTCTCTCAACAAGCCTGTTATCACCCTGTCCTCTCTCTCAACAAGCCTGTTATCACCCTGTCCTCTCTCTCTCCTGGCCTGTTATCACCCTGTCCTCTCTCTCTCCAGGCCTGTTATCACCCTGTCCTCTCTCTCTCAACAAGCCTGTTATCACCCTGTCCTCTCTCTCTCCAGGCCTGTTACACCCTGTCCTCTCTCTCTCCAGGCCTGTTATCACCCTGTCCTCTCTATCCAGGCCTGTTACACCCTGTCCTCTCTCTCCAGGCCTGTTATCACCCTGTCCTCTCTCTCTCAACAAGCCTGTTATCACCCTGTCCTCTCTCTCTCCAGGCCCACATAACAGGGCTAAGAAGAAGTGATTTAAATTGTCTTTAAACGTGCAGTATATAAAACACACATACTCCCACACTGTGCCAGCCTCCCAAATGGAACCCTAATCCCTGCACACTTCACGACTTCAGCCAACTTTTGACGACTGACCCCCTATATGGCTTCTATAGGGAATAGGGTGCCATACCGGACGCAGACACAGATTCATGTACACTGTTCCTATAGGTCCGTGTTAGGCCGGGAAGGAAAGGTAGGGTAGTATGGTAGTAGGGTAGGATGTCTGTACGAGACTCTGCATTAAAACAGCAGTTTGACTTCCCGGAAGAAAAGATCTGTCTTGTAATAAACACAAATCATTGTTTTCAGAGTCTCTTGTAGCAAAGTTCTCCTGGTCCGTTAGGGTTAACTCAGCTCCTGAATCCAGACCCCGACCCTGTGGGATGGAATCCAGCTCCATGATTTCCATATATCCAGGGACCGTGTGGTCATGGTTACTACATAGTATGTACTAGATATCAGTGGCTCAAGGTGAGCTAGAAAACCCTGTAGGATTATGGCATAGACAGACCAATCCCCTTCGAGCATTCCGGATTGGAACCCAACCTTCTGGAACTAGAACCCACACAGAACTTCCGTCCATTGTCACATCAGCGCACCGCTGAGTCCAGTCCACCAATCACAGAGCTTCAGAGACAGCAGGTTGGGAGACAAGAGGTTAGAGGGAGGAAGGGTTGAGAAGGTCAGTGACACCATAGAGAAGAGTGGAGAGAGAGATAGGGGCACCATAGAACAACAACTCAATTCTAACTCACATTCTGGGGGATTGAATTAGAACTCAATTCTAAATCGAATTCTAAGGGATTGAATTAGAACTCAATTCTAATTCTAAGGGAGAATTCATGGTTTTGTTTTCATGTAGAAACCTAGCGGCTTGCTTTACAAATGACGTACTGTACACATTGTGTCAAGTCTTACCTGAGAGTTGGTTAGTGTGTAACTGAAGTTAAAGTCACTGATTATATGGTGCGTGATCTTTCTTTAGACTGTTAAGGTGTAGCTCCTGGCTTCCTTTTAGAAAGGAGACAAGGAGAGGATTCTACTTTAGACTATTAAGGTGTAGCTCCTGGCTTCCTTTTAGAAAGGAGACAAGGAGAGGATTCTACTTTAGACTGTTAAGGTGTAGCTCCTGGCTTCCTTTTAGAAAGGAGACAAGGAGAGGATTCTACTTTAGACTATTAAGGTGTAGCTCCTGGCTTCCTTTTAGAAAGGAGACAAGGAGAGGATGCTACTTTAGACTATTAAGGTGTAGCCCCTGGACTCTACCGTCCTTCCACGCATCCCGTCAACGTGAGGAGTTTCTCATTTTCTCTCAAATTGCTACAGCATATAACTTCACAGAGGGATGAAGGTTTCTCTCTCTTCCTCTCCTCGTGATGACTTCACACACTGATGCTCTCTCTCCCTCTCTCCTTCTATCCTTCTCCCTCACATACAAACACACACATAGAAACATACATCATGTTTTCAGAGATGCATAATATCTCCAAAAAGAAGGCGTCTGGTTTTCCCCCAAAAAATATCAAATTAGCGTTTAGCTGTTTTTATTTCATGCAGAAGAAGAGTTCGAGTTCTTTTTTTTGTCCCGAACCTTTTGGTTTGTTCTATGAGTTACTACGTACTGTTAGAGGAATAGTTTAAACATCCCTTTAATGTAAAGCCGCTATATAGACCAAAACATCCCTTTAATGTGTTGAAAGATGAATACTTATTTAAATACATGTTGACATAAAGGGGGTTGAAGAGGGGGGGGGGAGCAGGCAAAAAGCTCGTTTTCAGAGGCAACATGTTATATGTTAAAGTATGGTTAAATGCATGTAGGTACATTATGTGTGTGTGTGTGTGAGTGTGGGCATGTGTATCCTTCTGCATTTTGGGTTGATTTTGTATAGCTACAGTGTATGCGTGTGTGTGTGTGTGTGCACGTCACACGTCTGTGTCGTGTGGGTATGGTTTCACTGAGTGTGTGTGTGTGTGTGTGTTTCACTATACTGTGTGTGTGAGAGAGGGAGGATACTGATATACATAATGAATGAAGTGACTGGTCTTCAGCACGGTAGAGTACTCTGTAATGGCCTTAATGAATGGATGACAGTGCTGTAACACCGCCAGTCTAAACCACACATATGTACAGTCTCCACTACGGTTGCACATTTCTGCTAACGTTCCCAAAATCCACAGTTTTTTTTCCCAGAAATCCCGATAAAAAGACTCCTCGGAATAGGTAGGAAATCCGTAATCCTCCAACCAGGATTTCTGAAAAACCTTGGAATTTTGGGAATGTTCCCAGAACTTAGCTTCCCTAGTCTCAGCAAGAGAAGGCAGAAAGACAGAAAAAGTGTCATTTTTCATTAGAAAACGCTGGAATCCGTTGGCGCTGATACTGGTACGGACCTTGTATTCCCAGTGATTCTAGCTCATATCTGTAAAAACGTCACATTGTACTTGTTTGCATCCCTCCAAGTCTTTTTTTTGTTTCAAAAATACCTGATGTTTTTTTCAATCAGTTATCTTTTCCTAAGTCCTTGTCCTTGCCAAAGAATCCGATTGGTTGTTACTGAAAATATATTGTCCGTGATTGGTTAGATTCTGATAATCCTCGTTGTATGGTTGGTTAATATCTCGATGCTACTTGTCAATAATGCCATATGATGATTGGTGGATTAGGTTTAAATCACATTTGATTGATGAGCATGAAATCCATTAAAATTCCTTTTACAACGACAGCTCATTGGTCCTATCGTTTGATTGGTTAAACCTCCATGGCGTCCCATCATCGGGTTCGCCGATTAGTCAGATTCAGATCTGTCCGATCATAAGTCTTTAAATGAAATTTTATTGGTCACATACACCTCAGCGAGTGTTCCCATTGGTCCTGAGGCGTGTATGGCGTCAGGCCCAGTTCCTCCATCTCTCTCCCATCTCCCCACAGCTCCCCTGTTGGTGGGAGGTTAGACATGCATCTGATTAACTTTAAAGAGTATAAAAAAAAGAGAAGAAAGAAGTTAACACTTGACACTGATCTAAGTTCAGCATTGTGTTGCTCCTTGTAATACTTCAGGTTACGATTCAGGGAAGAGTAAACTGATCCTAGATCTGTTTTGGAGAAAAACTTCTACCCAGAGTTTAGATTAGATGAAGTCAGTACGTGACTCCAGAGCAGAACTGCTCTCTCTTTTTCCCAAGGTGATCCATGGATCCATCTCCCTCCTCACCATCCACATTAATAGGATGTATTCAGCATCCAAAAGTTCAGATTCCATTAAATCGTATTTTGTTTTTTTGGGGGGGCGTTCAGTTAATTAACACCATTTATCTTTTTTATTCACACCTTATAGTCGTTTCTTCTTGGAGTTTAAGGTCCTAGTGTCCTTTTGTGGTTTTGTAGTTGTGTGGTGTCTTGTCTCCAAAACAAACCCAAACCCACTGAGCGGTCCTCTCTTCTTTAGGTGTTGTTATTATTGTTATTATTGTTATTATTCACAGCTGGTCAAAGTTCTCAACAAAAAAACTACAACAGAAATGGACCATTTCATTCCAATGTCTAGTAGTGGACTGTTCCATTTCACCAGAACAAACAGGGATGGAATGTTCCATTCCATCAGCAAAGGGGTGCAGCAGCAGTGGACTGATCCATCCATCCTGCTCTTACAGGTAGACCTCTCTACGGGAGAGCGTGAGGCATGACGTGGTCTTGTAGTCCCCGGTCCTCGTTAATGGTATAACCTCCGGAGGGTTGACCCTGCCCTGACCCCCCTATCCTCCTCGTGATGGCGTCTCCCGAACCCGGCGGAGCTGAACGTGTCGTACGACGCTGACGTCATCTTGCGGTTGAGTAGGTTCCGGTTGTGGTCGCCCATGTTCCGATTCATCCTGTCTCTGCCCACCAGGCTGCCGAGAGGATCCCCATTGGCTAACGGTAACCTCTGACCTCCTCCGCCGACTCCCACGCTGACTACGCCCGGTTCGGAACTCCCGGCGCTGCCGGCGCTCTCGCTGTCACTATCTTCCTCATCATCGTCGTCATGGTTATTGTTGTTGTCGTTGCCAGGGGAGGCGAAGGTGGACAGGCGGGGCGGCTCGCTGACGTGGCGCTGGCGCTGGTGTTGCCGAGGCGACGGGCGGACAGCGGCGGGCATCCAACAAGTGTCGGAGTGTCCAAACTCATCACACTCCCTAGTGCACTTCCCTGTCAGGGCTACGTCTGGGAGCTGTCTGGCATCTGGAGAAAGAGAAGGATGGAGGGAGGGAGGAGAGAGAGATATATTGTTAGAATATATTACAGAATCAATCAAACATATTTTAGCTGTCTGGCATCTACAGTTAAGTGGAGAGAGAAAGTATGTAAATATGGTATTTAAAACATATGGGAAATCTATTGGTGGTGAAGCATAACACTGTCATCATACTGGTAATAATACACAGCAACAACCACAGGTCGCTGAGAGAGGGAGAACTACTGTTAAAATATAATATAGACTCAAAGATGTCTAGACTCATAGCTGTGTGGCATCTACAATGGGAAGGGAGGGGTTAGAAGGAGATAATCTGTAAATATGGGTTTAGAAATTACAGATTATACTGGGTTGAATACATCTGGTAATATTCAACAATTTACCATTGCTTTTGAGAGAGAGAGAGACCGAAAGACAGACAGAGAGACAGACAGAGAGAGAGACAGAGAGAGACAGAGAGACACAGACAGAGAGACAGAGACACAGAGAGAGAGAGGCAGAGAGACAGAGAGAGAGAGGCAGAGAGACAGAGAGACAGACAGACAAACAGACAGACAGAGATACTTACATACTAGATATATAAAAGAGTGTATAGTGTATATAATTGAATAGAAAAATACTGACTGCATTCAAGGGATTCAAAGCATTTCCTAAAATATAATAACAAGTTCCAACAGCCCCAAAAGGTCAAAGGTTCAAATGTCAAAGGTCAATCTGTTAAGGACTGATGTCATATGTGAGAGGATTATGCCTACAGCAGACAGATTTATTTATTTAAAGGTGTCTCTAAATAATATTTAAAGGGATCTCTACATGTCATATGTGAGAGGATTATGCCTACAGGAAATGAATGCATCTAGACTTATTTAAAGGGATCTCTAGATATGTGAAGTGCATGGAGGGACACATTTAAAATGAGTAGGTCAGACTAATCACTGTAGACTGTTCTGAGGTCAGTTAAATGAGTAAGTCAGACTAATCTCTGTAGACTGACCTGAGGACAGTAAAGTGGTAATGTAGTAAGGTCAGTTAAATGAGTAGGTCAGACTAATCTCTGTAGACTGACCTGAGGACAGTAAAGTGGTAATGTATTAAGGTCAGTTAATTTAGTAGGTCAGACTAATCTCTGTAGACTGGTCATAGGTCATAGGTCACAGGTCAACGGTCATAGGTCATGATCCCATCATCACCGTCATTGTACTTTTCCCCTCTTATTAACATTCATATGGAAGCTGAAATGTAATTTCCTGAATAGAAGCTTCTAAGTTATTACATGACTTTTCCAAGAGTTTTCAGAGTGGATTTATAAGTGAAATGAGTTCCACAAATGTACCTCTATGTCCAATCGGAAACCTAGTTTACGTCCACAAAAAAATATTAAAACATGTATCAAATCAAACACGGTTTAATTACCATTTGACCCGAAATTAAACATAAATAAAAATATAGATTTATATCTACATTAAACACTGTCAATTAGAAGGGATGTTTTGTTAGTAGATAGAAGTTCTGGAAAACGTAGAGTCTTAACACCACACAAAGAAACACCAACACCAATACCAACACCAAACCAACACCAATACCAATACCAACACCAACACCTATACCAATACCAACACCAATACCAACACCAATACCAACACCAATACCAACACCAATACCAATACCAACACCAATACCAATACCAACACCAATACCAATACCAACACCAACACCAATACCAACACCAATACCAACACCAATACCAATACCAACACCAACACCAACACCTATACCAATACCAACACCAATACCAACACCAATACCAACACCAATACCAACACCAATACCAATACCAACACCAATACCAATACCAACACCAATACCAATACCAACACCAACACCAATACCAACACCAATACCAACACCAATACCAATACCAACACCAACACCAACACCTATACCAATACCAACACCAATACCAACACCAATACCAACACCAATACCAACACCAATACCAATACCAACACCAATACCAATACCAACACCAATACCAATACCAACACCAACACCAATACCAACACCAATACCAACACCAATACCAATACCAACACCAATACCAATACCAACACCAATACCAATACCAACACCAATACCAACACCAACACCAATACCAACACCAACACCAACACCAATACCAACACCAATACCAATACCAACACCAATACCAACACCAACACCAATACCAACACCAATACCAACACCAATACCAACACCAACACCAACACCAACACCAATACCAACACCAACACCAACACCAACACCAATACCAACACCTATACCAACACCAATACCAACACCAACACCAACACCAATACCAATACCAACACCAATACCAACACCAACACCAATACCAACACCAATACCAACACCAATACCAACACCAACACCAACACCAACACCAATACCAATACCAACACCAACACCTATACCAATACCAACACCAATACCAACACCAATACCAACACCAATACCAACACCAACACCTATACCAACACCAACACCTATACCAACACCAATACCAACACCAATACCAACACCAACACCTATACCAACACCAATACCAACACCAAACCAACACCAACACCAACACCAACACCAAACCAACACCAACACCAAACCAACACCAACACCAACACCAACACCAATACCAACACCAACACCAACACCAATACCAACACCAATACCAACACCAACACCAATACCAACACCAATACCAACACCAACACCTATACCAACACCAATACCAACACCAATACCAACACCAACACCTATACCAACACCAATACCAACACCAATACCAACACCAACACCAAACCAACACCAACACCAATACCAACACCAATACCAACACCAACACCTATACCAACACCAATACCAATACCAACACCAACACCTATACCAACACCAACACCAACACCAACACCAACACCAACACCAAACCAACACCAACACCAATACCAACACCAATACCAACACCAACACCAACACCAATACCAACACCAACACCAATACCAACACCAACACCAATACCAACACCAATACCAATACCAATACCAACACCAATATCAAACCAACACCAATACCAACACCAACACCAACACCTATACCAACACCAACACCAACCAATATCAAACCAACACCTATACCAACACCAATACCAACACCAACACCAATACCAACACCAACACCAATACCAACACCAAACCAACACCTATACCAACACCAAACCAACACCAACACCAATACCAACACCAATACCAACACCAACACCAATATCAATACCAACACCAACACCAACACCAATACCAACACCAAACCAACACCTATACCAACACCAAACCAACACCAACACCAATACCAACACCAATACCAACACCAACACCAACACCAACACCAATATCAAACCAACACCTATACCAACACCAATACCAACACCAACACCAATACCAACACCAATACCAACACCAATACCAACACCAACACCAATACCAACACCAACACCAACACCAATACCAACACCAATACCAACACCAAACCAACACCAACACCAATACCAACACCAACACCAATACCAACACCAACACCAACACCAATACCAACACCAATACCAACACCAACACCAATACCAACACCAATACCAACACCAACACCAATACCAACACCAACACCAATACCAACACCAACACCAACACCAACACCAATACCAACACCAACACCAATACCAACACCAATACCAACACCAACACCAATACCAACACCAACACCAACACCAACACCAACACCAACACCAATACCAACACCAACACCAATACCAACACCAAACCAACACCAATACCAACACCAAACCAACACCAATACCAAACCAACACCTATACCAACACCAACACCAATACCAACACCTATACCAAACCAACACCAACACCAACACCAACACCAATACCAACACCAACACCAATACCAACACCAACACCAACACCAATACCAACACCAAACCAACACCAATACCAACACCAATACCACACCAACACCAATACCAACACCAATACCAACACCAATACCAACACCAACACCAATACCAACACCAACACCAACACCTATACCAACACCAACACCAATACCACACCAACACCAATACCAACACCAACACCAATACCAACACCAAACCAACACCAATACCAACACCAATACCACACCAACACCAATACCAACACCAATACCAACACCAATACCAACACCAACACCAACACCAATACCAACACCAACACCAACACCAATACCAACACCAACACCAATACCAACACCAATACCAATACCAACACCAATACCAACACCAATACCAACACCAATACCAACACCAACACCTATACCAACAACCAACACCAACACCAATATCAACACCAACACCAATATCAACACCAACACCTATACCAAACCAACACCAATACCAATACCAATACCAACACCAACACCAACACCAACACCTATACCAACACCAATACCAACACCAATACCAACACCAACACCAACACCAATATCAACACCAATACCAACACCAATACCAACACCAACACCAACACCAACACCAAACCAACACCAACACCAACACCAATACCAATACCAATACCAACACCAATACCAACACCAATACCAACACCAATACCAACACCAACACCAACACCAACACCAATACCAACACCAATACCAACACCAATACCACACCAACACCAATACCAATACCAACACCAATACCAACACCAATACCAACACCAACACCAACACCAACAACCAACACCAATACCAATATCAACACCAACACTAACACTAACACCAACAACCAACACCAAACCAACACTAACACCAATACCAACACCAACACCAACACCAACACCAATACCAACACCAATACCAACACCAACACCAACACCAAACCAACACCAATACCAATACCAACACCTATACCAACACCAACACCAACACCAACAACCAACACCAATATCAACACCAAACCAACACCAATACCAATACCAACACCTATACCAACACCAACACCAACACCAACAACCAACACCAAACCAACACTAACACCAATACCAACACCAACACCAACACCAACACCAACACCAATATCAACACCAACACCAACACCAAACCAACACCAATACCAATACCAACACCTATACCAACACCAACACCAACACCAACAACCAACACCAAACCAACACTAACACCAATACCAACACCAACACCAACACCAACACCAACACCAATATCAACACCAACACCAACACCAAACCAACACCAATACCAATACCAACACCAACACCAACACCAACAACCAACACCAAACCAACACTAACACCAATACCAACACCAACACCAACACCAATACCAACACCAATACCAACACCAACACCAAACCAACACCAACAACCAACACCAAACCAACACCAACACCAACACCAATACCAACACCAATACCAACACCAACACCAACACCAACAACCAACACCAAACCAACACTAACACTAACACCAATACCAAAACCAACACCAACCAATAATAATTTCACCCCTCAAATTCCCCTTTGTGTCACCATGAGAGACGCAGAGAGAGAGAGCTACAGCACTGTGTCCTGGTTGAAAGGACATATTTGGGTTGCTGATTGGCTGGCAGTGTTTGCAGAGCTCTCTGTAAAGGAGGCTACAGAGCCTCATCTAAACAAACACACATAGGCTTGGTCATTACAGACTTCTCTAAAAATGTGTCCAAGTCAAGCGGTATTGGGACTCACAACAGACAATACAAAACACAGCCAGAGAGAGAGAGAGAGAGCGAAAGAGAGAGATAGAAAGAGACATGTGCATTGGAGCATTCTTGCTTCCAAATGAGAAAAACAACCAACATGAAAAGAACGATGGATGACTCTGTCAAGGCCTCAGAGAGAAAGTGATAGAGAGAGAGAGAAAGAAATAAAGATGTAGACAGAAAAATAGAGAGAGAGACAGGGGGAGAGAAAGAGAGAGACCAAAAAAGCATGTTTCATAGTACTCAGAACCCTGAGAAATGACTAAGGGTGTTGAGTGTGTTTACGGTGTTTAAGGGTGTTTGATGGTGTTGAAGGTGTTGAGGGTGTTGAGGGTGTTGAGGGTGTTGAGGGTGTTGAGGGTGGTTGAGGGTGTTTGAGGGTGTTCGAAGGTGTTGAGGGCATTGATGGCGTTGAGGGTGTTGAGGGTGGTTGAGGGTGTTGAGGGCATTGATGGCGTTGAGGGTGGTTGAGGGTGTTGAGGGTGTTTGAGGGTGTTGAGGGTGGTTGAGGGTGTTGAGGGTGGTTGAGGGTGTTGAGGGCGTTGAGGGTGTTGAGGGTGTTGAGGGTGTTCGAAGGTGTTGAAGGTGTTAACGGTGGTTGAGGTTGTTTGAGGGCGTTGAGGGCGTTGAGGGCGTTGAGGGTGTTGAGGGCGTTGAGGGTGTTGAGGGTGGTTGAGGGTGTTGAGGGCGTTGAGGGTGGTTGAGGGCGTTGAGGGCGTTGAGGGTGTTGAGGGCGTTGAGGGCATTGATGGCGTTGAGGGTGGTTGAGGTTGTTTAAGGGTGTTTAGGCTGTTTGAGGGTGTTGAGGGTGTTAACGGTGTTGAGGGTGTTAACGGTGTTGAGGGTGTTAACGGTGTTGAGGGTGTTAACGGTGTTTGAGGGTGTTTAGGCTGTTTACGGTGTATTGAATAAGTTTGTTTTTCTCTTTGATGTCTTTGTAGTATGTTGACATGTATGTTGACCTGTAAACTGTGGTTGTGTTGTTGCTCTAAAAATGTGTGTGTTGTTCTATAGGTGTGTTGTTCTATAGATGTGTGTTGTTCTATAGATGTGTGTGTTGTTCTATAGATGTGTTGTTCTATAGATGTGTGTGTTGTTCTACAGGTGTGTTGTTCTATAGATGTGTGTGTTGTTCTACAGGTGTGTTGTTCTATAGATGTGTGTGTTGTTCTATAGGTGTGTTGTTCTATATGTGTGTTGTTCTATAGGTGTGTTGTTCTACAGGTGTGTTGTTCTACAGGTGTGTTGTTCTATAGGTGTGTTGTTCTACAGGTGTGTTGTTCTACAGGTGTGTGTGTTGTTCTACAGGTGTGTGTGTTGTTCTATAGGTGTGTGTGTTGTTCTATAGGTGTGTGTGTTGTTCTATAGGTGTGTTGTTCTACAGGTGTGTGTGTTGTTCTATAGGTGTGTGTGTTGTTCTATAGGTGTGTTGTTCTATAGCTGTGTTGTTCTACAGGTGTGTGTGTTGTTCTATAGGTGTGTTGTTCTATAGGTGTGTTGTTCTACATGTGTGTGTGTTGTTCTACAGGTGTGTGTGTTGTTCTATAGGTGTGTTGTTCTATAGGTGTGTTGTTCTATAGGTGTGTGTGTTGTTCTATAGGTGTGTTGTTCTATAGGTGTGTTGTTCTACAGGTGTGTTGTTCTATAGGTGTGTTGTTCTATAGGTGTGTGTGTTGTTCTATAGGTGTGTTGTTCTACAGGTGTGTGTGTTGTTCTATAGCGTGTGTTGTTCTATAGGTGTGTTGTTCTACAGGTGTGTGTGTTGTTCTACAGGTGTGTTGTTCTACAGGTGTGTTGTTCTATAGGTGTGTGTGTTGTTCTACAGGTATGTGTGTTGTTCTATAGGTGTGTTGTTCTACAGGTGTGTGTGTTGTTCTATATGTGTGTTGTTCTACAGGTGTGTGTGTTGTTCTATAGGTGTGTTGTTCTATAGGTGTGTTGTTCTACAGGTGTGTGTTGTTCTATAGGTGTGTTGTTCTATAGGTGTGTTGTTCTACAGGTGTGTTGTTCTATAGGTGTGTTGTTCTACAGGTGTGTGTGTTGTTCTACAGGTGTGTGTGTTGTTCTATAGGTGTGTTGTTCTATAGGTGTGTTGTTCTATAGGTGTGTTGTTCTACAGGTGTGTGTGTTGTTCTACAGGTGTGTTGTTCTATAGGTGTGTTGTTCTATAGGTGTGTTGTTCTACAGGTGTGTGTGTTGTTCTATAGGTGTGTTGTTCTATAGGTGTGTTGTTCTACAGGTGTGTGTGTTGTTCTATAGGTGTGTTGTTCTATAGGTGTGTTGTTCTATAGGTGTGATGTTCTATAGGTGTGATGTTCTATAGGTGTGTTGTTCTACAGGTGTGTTTGTTGTTCTATAGGTGTGTGTGCTGTTCTATAGGTGTGTTTGTTGTTCTATAGGTGTGTGTGCTGTTCTATAGGTGTGTTTGTTGTTCTATAAGTGTGTTGTTCTATAGATGTGTGTGTTGTTCTATAGGTGAGAGTGTGTTCTATATGTGTGTTGTTCTATAGGTGTGTTGTTCTATAGGTGTGTTGTTCTATAGGTGTGTTGTTCTATAGGTGTGTTGTTCTACAGGTGTGTGTGTTGTTCTATAGATGTGTGTGTTGTTCTATAGGTGTGTGTGCTGTTCTATAGGTGTGTGTTTTTCTATAGGTGTGATGTTCTATAGGTGTGTGTGCTGTTCTATAGGTGTGTTGTTCTATAGGTGTGTTGTTCTATAGGTGTGTTGTTCTATAGGTGTGTTGTTCTATAGGTGTGCTGTCCTATAGGTGTGTTTGTTGTTCTATAGGTGTGTTGTTCTACAGGTGTGATGTTCCATAGGTGTGTGTGTTGTTCTATATGTCTGTGTGTTTTGTTCAATAGGTGTGTGTGTTGTTCTGTAGGTGTGTTGTTCTGCAGGTGTGTGTGTGTTGTTCTATAGGTGTGTGTGTTGTTCTATATGTGTGTGTTGTTCTATAGGTGCATTTGTTGTTCTATAGATGTGTTGTTCTATAGGTGTGTTGTTCTATTGCTGTGTGTATTGTTCTATAGGTGTGTTGTTCTATAGGTGTGTTGTTATATAGGTGTGTTGTTCTATAGGTGTGTTGTTCTATAGGTGTGTTGTTCTATAGGTGTGTTGTTCTACAGGTGTGTTGTTCTATAGATGTGTGTGTTGTTCTATAGGTGTGTTGTTCTATATGTGTGTTGTTCTACAGGTGTGTTGTTCTACAGGTGTGTTGTTCTATAGGTGTGTTGTTCTACAGGTGTGTTGTTCTACAGGTGTGTGTGTTGTTCTACAGGTGTGTGTGTTGTTCTATAGGTGTGTGTGTTGTTCTATAGGTGTGTGTGTTGTTCTATAGGTGTGTTGTTCTATAGGTGTGTTGTTCTACAGGTGTGTGTGTTGTTCTATAGGTGTGTGTGTTGTTCTATAGGTGTGTTGTTCTATAGCTGTGTTGTTCTACAGGTGTGTGTGTTGTTCTATAGGTGTGTTGTTCTATAGGTGTGTTGTTCTACAGGTGTGTGTGTTGTTCTACAGGTGTGTGTGTTGTTCTATAGGTGTGTTGTTCTATAGGTGTGTTGTTCTATAGGTGTGTGTGTTGTTCTATAGGTGTGTTGTTCTATAGGTGTGTTGTTCTACAGGTGTGTTGTTCTATAGGTGTGTTGTTCTATAGGTGTGTGTGTTGTTCTATAGGTGTGTTGTTCTACAGGTGTGTTGTTCTACAGGTGTGTGTGTTGTTCTATAGCGTGTGTTGTTCTATAGGTGTGTTGTTCTACAGGTGTGTGTGTTGTTCTACAGGTGTGTTGTTCTACAGGTGTGTTGTTCTATAGGTGTGTGTGTTGTTCTACAGGTATGTGTGTTGTTCTATAGGTGTGTTGTTCTACAGGTGTGTGTGTTGTTCTATATGTGTGTTGTTCTACAGGTGTGTGTGTTGTTCTATAGGTGTGTTGTTCTATAGGTGTGTTGTTCTACAGGTGTGTGTTGTTCTATAGGTGTGTTGTTCTATAGGTGTGTTGTTCTACAGGTGTGTTGTTCTATAGGTGTGTTGTTCTACAGGTGTGTGTGTTGTTCTACAGGTGTGTGTGTTGTTCTATAGGTGTGTTGTTCTATAGGTGTGTTGTTCTACAGGTGTGTGTGTTGTTCTACAGGTGTGTTGTTCTATAGGTGTGTTGTTCTATAGGTGTGTTGTTCTATAGGTGTGTTGTTCTACAGGTGTGTGTGTTGTTCTATAGGTGTGTTGTTCTATAGGTGTGTTGTTCTACAGGTGTGTGTGTTGTTCTATAGGTGTGTTGTTCTATAGGTGTGTTGTTCTATAGGTGTGATGTTCTATAGGTGTGATGTTCTATAGGTGTGTTGTTCTACAGGTGTGTTTGTTGTTCTATAGGTGTGTGTGCTGTTCTATAGGTGTGTTTGTTGTTCTATAGGTGTGTGTGCTGTTCTATAGGTGTGTTTGTTGTTCTATAAGTGTGTTGTTCTATAGATGTGTGTGTTGTTCTATAGGTGAGAGTGTGTTCTATATGTGTGTTGTTCTATAGGTGTGTTGTTCTATAGGTGTGTTTGTTCTATAGGTGTGTTGTTCTATAGGTGTGTTGTTCTACAGGTGTGTGTGTTGTTCTATAGATGTGTGTGTTGTTCTATAGGTGTGTGTGCTGTTCTATAGGTGTGTGTTTTTCTATAGGTGTGATGTTCTATAGGTGTGTGTGCTGTTCTATAGGTGTGTTGTTCTATAGGTGTGTTGTTCTATAGGTGTGTTGTTCTATAGGTGTGTTGTTCTATAGGTGTGTTGTTCTATAGGTGTGCTGTCCTATAGGTGTGTTTGTTGTTCTATAGGTGTGTTGTTCTACAGGTGTGATGTTCCATAGGTGTGTGTGTTGTTCTATATGTCTGTGTGTTTTGTTCAATAGGTGTGTGTGTTGTTCTGTAGGTGTGTTGTTCTGCAGGTGTGTGTGTGTTGTTCTATAGGTGTGTGTGTTGTTCTATATGTGTGTGTTGTTCTATAGGTGCATTTGTTGTTCTATAGATGTGTTGTTCTATAGGTGTGTTGTTCTATTGCTGTGTGTATTGTTCTATAGGTGTGTTGTTCTATAGGTGTGTTGTTATATAGGTGTGTTGTTCTATAGGTGTGTTGTTCTATAGGTGTGTTGTTCTACAGGTGTGTTGTTCTATAGATGTGTGTGTTGTTCTATAGGTGTGTTGTTCTATATGTGTGTTGTTCTACAGGTGTGTTGTTCTACAGGTGTGTTGTTCTATAGGTGTGTTGTTCTACAGGTGTGTTGTTCTACAGGTGTGTGTGTTGTTCTACAGGTGTGTGTGTTGTTCTATAGGTGTGTGTGTTGTTCTATAGGTGTGTGTGTTGTTCTATAGGTGTGTTGTTCTATAGGTGTGTTGTTCTACAGGTGTGTGTGTTGTTCTATAGGTGTGTGTGTTGTTCTATAGGTGTGTTGTTCTATAGCTGTGTTGTTCTACAGGTGTGTGTGTTGTTCTATAGGTGTGTTGTTCTATAGGTGTGTTGTTCTACAGGTGTGTGTGTTGTTCTACAGGTGTGTGTGTTGTTCTATAGGTGTGTTGTTCTATAGGTGTGTTGTTCTACAAGTGTGTTGTTCTATAGGTGTGTTGTTCTATAGGTGTGTGTGTTGTTCTATAGGTGTGTTGTTCTATAGGTGTGTTGTTCTACAGGTGTGTGTGTTGTTCTATAGGTGTGTGTGTTGTTCTATAGGTGTGTTGTTCTATAGGTGTGTTGTTCTACAGGTGTGTTGTTCTATAGGTGTGTTGTTCTATAGGTGTGTGTGTTGTTCTATAGGTGTGTTGTTCTACAGGTGTGTTGTTCTACAGGTGTGTGTGTTGTTCTATAGGTGTGTTGTTCTATAGGTGTGTTGTTCTACAGGTGTGTGTGTTGTTCTACAGGTGTGTTGTTCTACAGGTGTGTTGTTCTATAGGTGTGTGTGTTGTTCTACAGGTATGTGTGTTGTTCTATAGGTGTGTTGTTCTACAGGTGTGTGTGTTGTTCTATATGTGTGTTGTTCTACAGGTGTGTGTGTTGTTCTATAGGTGTGTTGTTCTATAGGTGTGTTGTTCTACAGGTGTGTGTTGTTCTATAGGTGTGTTGTTCTATAGGTGTGTTGTTCTACAGGTGTGTTGTTCTATAGGTGTGTTGTTCTACAGGTGTGTGTGTTGTTCTACAGGTGTGTGTGTTGTTCTATAGGTGTGTTGTTCTATAGGTGTGTTGTTCTATAGGTGTGTTGTTCTACAGGTGTGTGTGTTGTTCTACAGGTGTGTTGTTCTATAGGTGTGTTGTTCTATAGGTGTGTTGTTCTACAGGTGTGTGTGTTGTTCTATAGGTGTGTTGTTCTATAGGTGTGTTGTTCTACAGGTGTGTGTGTTGTTCTATAGGTGTGTTGTTCTATAGGTGTGTTGTTCTATAGGTGTGATGTTCTATAGGTGTGATGTTCTATAGGTGTGTTGTTCTACAGGTGTGTTTGTTGTTCTATAGGTGTGTGTGCTGTTCTATAGGTGTGTTTGTTGTTCTATAGGTGTGTGTGCTGTTCTATAGGTGTGTTTGTTGTTCTATAAGTGTGTTGTTCTATAGATGTGTGTGTTGTTCTATAGGTGAGAGTGTGTTCTATATGTGTGTTGTTCTATAGGTGTGTTGTTCTATAGGTGTGTTGTTCTATAGGTGTGTTGTTCTATAGGTGTGTTGTTCTACAGGTGTGTGTGTTGTTCTATAGGTGTGTTGTTCTATAGGTGTGTTGTTCTACAGGTGTGTGTGTTGTTCTATAGATGTGTGTGTTGTTCTATAGGTGTGTGTGCTGTTCTATAGGTGTGTGTTTTTCTATAGGTGTGATGTTCTATAGGTGTGTGTGCTGTTCTATAGGTGTGTTGTTCTATAGGTGTGTTGTTCTATAGGTGTGTTGTTCTATAGGTGTGTTGTTCTATAGGTGTGCTGTCCTATAGGTGTGTTTGTTGTTCTATAGGTGTGTTGTTCTACAGGTGTGATGTTCCATAGGTGTGTGTGTTGTTCTATATGTCTGTGTGTTTTGTTCAATAGGTGTGTGTGTTGTTCTGTAGGTGTGTTGTTCTGCAGGTGTGTGTGTGTTGTTCTATAGGTGTGTGTGTTGTTCTATATGTGTGTGTTGTTCTATAGGTGCATTTGTTGTTCTATAGATGTGTTGTTCTATAGGTGTGTTGTTCTATTGCTGTGTGTATTGTTCTATAGGTGTGTTGTTCTATAGGTGTGTTGTTATATAGGTGTGTTGTTCTATAGGTGTGTTGTTCTATAGGTGTGTGTGTTGTTCTATAGGTGTGTTGTTATATAGGTGTGTTGTTCTATAGGTGTGTTGTTCTATAGGTGTGTGTGTGTTGTTCTACAGGTGTGTTGTTCTATTGGTGTTTGTGTTGTTCTATTGCTGTGTGTATTGTTCTATAGCTGTGTTGTTCTATAGGTGTGTTGTTCTATAGCTGTATTGTTCTATAGCTGTGTTGTTCTATAGGTGTGTTGTTCTATAGCTGTATTGTTCTATAGCTGTGTTGTTCCATAGGTGTTTGTGTTGTTCTATAGGTGTGTTGTTCTATAGCTGTGTTGTTCTATAGGTGTGTTGTTCTATAGGTGTGTGTGTGTTGTTCTACAGGTGTGTGTGTTGTTCTATAGCTGTGTTGTTCTATAGGTGTGTTGTTCTATAGGTGTGTTGTTCCATAGGTGTTTGTGTTGTTCTATAGGTGTGTTGTTCTATAGCTGTGTTGTTCTATAGGTGTGTTGTTCTATAGGTGTGTGTGTGTTGTTCTACAGGTGTGTTGTTCCATAGGTGTGTTGTTCTATAGGTGTTTGTGTTGTTCTATAGGTGTGTGTGTTGTTCTATAGGTCTGTGTTGTTCTATAGGTCTGTGTTGTATAGGTGTGTGTGTTGTTCTATAGGTGTGTTGTTCTACAGGTGTGTTGTTCCATAGGTGTGTTGTTCTATAGGTGTTTGTGTTGTTCTATAGGTGTTTGTGTTGTTCTATAGGTGTTTGTGTTGTTCTATAGGTCTGTGTTGTATAGGTGTGTGTGTGTTGTTCTACAGGTGTGTGTGTTGTTCTATAGCTGTGTTGTTCTATAGGTGTGTTGTTCTACAGGTGTGTTGTTCCATAGGTGTGTTGTTCTATAGGTGTTTGTGTTGTTCCATAGGTGTGTTTGTGTTGTTCTATAGGTGTGTGTGTTGTTCTATAGGTCTGTGTTGTTCTATAGGTGTTTGTGTTGTTCTATAGGTGTTTGTGTTGTTCTATAGGTCTGTGTTGTATAGGTGTGTGTGTTGTTATATCGCTGTTTGATTTTTCTATGAGCAGTATTATGTTTGTGCATTCTGTGTAGGAGTGTGTGAGTCTGCGTGTCATGTCCTGACCCTAGTAAGATGTAATTTTCTAATGTAGAGTAGGTCAGGGCGTGACAGGGGGTGTTTTGTCTATGTTTTCTATTTCTATGTTTAAGTTCTAGTTTTTCTATTTCTATTTTGGGATTTTTGGGTTGATCTCCAATTGGAGGCAGCTGGTCCTCATTGTCTCTAACTGGAGATCATATTTCAGTAGGGGTTTTTCTTCCTGGGTTTTGTGGGTTATTATATTTTGAGTAGTGTTTGTTTCTCTCTACGTCACGTTTTTTTTTTGTTGTCATATTCAGTTATTTATGCATTGCAAAGTTACAGATTAAATAAAATGTGGAACTACAACCACGCTGCACTTTGGTCTGCTCCTTTAGACAACTGTGACAGAATAACCCACCATCAAATGACCAAGCAGCGTGGGCAGGAGGACTGGATTAAGCAGCGTGCCCGGGAGGAGATGGCATCCTGGTTGCTGGAGGAGATGGAGGAAAGGATAGACTGGACTTGGGAGCAGGTATTGGAGAGATACAACAGCCTGCCGGGGAAGCAGGTGGAGGCACGATACCAATGGCGAGGCAAGTGTGAGATTTTTTTTTTGGGGGGGGGCACACGGGGAGATTGGCAGAGTCAGGATGGAGACCTGAGCCAACTCCCCGTGCTTACTGTGGGGGGCGAGTGATCGAGCAAGCACCATGTTATACTGAGATACGCACTGTGTCGCCAGTGCGCAGCTACAGCCCGGTACGCTCGGTGCAAGCTCCTCACAGGTGCCGTGCTAGAGTTGGCATTCAGCCAGGAAGGGGTATGCCTGCTCAGCGTTCCTGGTCTCTGGTCCGTCTTCTCGGCCCAGGTTATCCTGCGCCAGCTCTACGCACGGTACCCCCAGTTTGCCAACACAAACCCGTGCGACCTGTCACAACGCCTCGCGCTTGTCGGGCTACGGGGGGTATCCAGCCAGGACGGGTTGTGCCAGCCATAAGCTCCAGATCTCCAGTGCACCTCCACGACCCAGTATACCCTGTGCCTGCTCTGCGCACCTGGCCTCCGGCGACGCTCTCCAGTCCGGAGCCTCCAGCAACGTTCCCTAGTCCAGAACTCCCAGCGACGTTCCCTAGTCCGGTGAGACCTATTCGAGCTCCACGAAGGAAGCCTCCAGCAACGTTCTATGGTCCGAAGCCTGTAGAGATGATCCATGGCAAGAAGCCTGTAGGGATGATCCATGGCAAGAAGCCTGTGGGGTTGATCCATGGCCCGGAGCCTGTAGAGATGATCCATGGCGCGAAGCCTTCAGTGATGATCCATGGCGCAGAACCTGTAGGGATGATCCATGGCACGGAGCCTGCAATGACGGTCCACAGTTCGGACCCTGCAATGACGGTCCACAGTTCACACCCTCCTGAGACGGTCACGGTCCGGAACCTCCTGAGACAGTCTACAGTCCGGAACCTCCTGACACGGCCTACAGTCAGGAACCTCCTGAGACGGCCTCCCTACCCTCCCTTTTGTTTTGTTATGTTGTTATGTTGTTATGTTGCATTCGGAGTCTGCACCTTTGGGGGGGGGTACTGTCACGTCCTGACCCTAGTAAGATGTCATTTTCTATAGCCGTGACACTGCGTTTGAGTACACACAGTATCTCTGTGTGTGAGTGTTTGTGTGTGTGTGTCTCAGGTGTGTGTGTGTTCCCTCTCCCTCACCGTTCTCCACATGTTCCTCCTCTCCTACACTTCCCTCAGGTGTGGTCCTCTCGTACCCCTCCTCAGGGAGAGACAGCGCCCCCACACGGGGTCCAGATGAACCCTTACTGCTGGGGGTCTCAGAGTCCTCTGCAGCGCTGTCATAGCAACCACCGTCCTGAGGCCCCGGGACCACAGAGAACGTCACCCTCCGCAGGGTAGCCTGGACGGAGAAAGAGAGGGGAAGAGAGAGGGAGGGGGAGGTAGAGAGGTCTGTTAGAATGGGAGTATACATCTGGGATTAGGTCATTAAAACATCAGATTAGAGAAAATACAACAGTCACTTCAGCTGGTCACTGAGAAAAGAGGGGGAGAGAGAGAGAGATAGAGGGAGAGAGGGATAGAGAGAAACAGAGAGAGGAAGAGAGAGGGAGAGGAAGAAAGAGAGGGGAATAGAGAGAGAGACTGTGAGAGAGACAGAGAGAGAAAGAGGGAGATAGAAAGAGAGAGAAAGAGGGAGTGTAGGTTAAATACCACACTTTGAACTGGCAACAAGAAACACACACACAGACACAGACAAACACACACGCACACACACACACACACACACACACACACACACACACACACACACACACACACACACACACACACACACACACACACACACACACACACACAACTTTGTTCTTCCTTGAGAAGAGTGTATCTAATTCCACAGAGTGAGAATAGAACCATTGAAACCCTGAAGGGGTCATTCTGGAACAGGAAACCTATTTCTACATTACCCTCTATCTCTGCTCACACACTGCTAGCTCTGTGGAAAATTACTACCGGACAAATTAGCTGCCCATTAAATTCCCTCTTCAATTTTTACAACAGAGAGATAGCAGGGAGAGAAAACGAGAGAGAGAAAAAGAAAGAGAGAGAAAAGCGAGAGAACTGAAGTAATGCTAACAGATTACAGATCGGTAAAAACTCAGAAAACTCAGAAAGATGATGGACAAGACGGATGAATTACATCCATTCCCAGATGATCACTGCAGGAAACATTCAGTCCAATCAACATGAGAGGAAAGGAGATGAGACCTCCCTCCCTCCCTGCCTTCCTCTGTCCCTCCATCCATCCATCCCTCACTCCCTGCCTCCATCCCTCCCTCCATCCATCCCTCTCTCCCTACCTACCTACCTCCCTTCCTTCCTACCTCCCTCCCTTCCTTCCTTCCTTCCTACCTCCCTCCCTCCCTCCCTCCCTCCCTCCCTCCCTCCCTCCCTCCCTTCCTTCCTTCCTTCCTTCCTCCCTCCCTCCATCCCTCCCTCCATCCATCCCTCTCTCCCTACCTACCTACCTACCTCCCTTCCTTCCTTCCTTCCTTCCTTCCTTCCTTCCTTCCTTCCTTCCTTCCTTCCTCCCTCCCTCCTCCCTCCCTCCCTCCCTCCCTCCCTCCCTCCCTCCCTCCCTCCCTCCCTCCCTCCCAGCCTCCCTCCCTCCCTCCCTCCATCTCTGGCAGCCTCCCTCCCTCCCTCCCTCCCTCCCTCCCTCCCTCCCTCCCTCCCTCCCTCCCTCCCTCCCTCCCTCCCTCCCTCCATCTCTGGCAGCCTCCCTCCCTCCCTCCCTCCATCTCTGGCAGCCTCCCTCCCTCCCTGCCTCCCTCCCCTCCCTCCATCTCTGGCAGCCTCCCTCCCTCCCTCCCTCCCTCCCTCCCTCCCTCCCTCCCTCCCTCCCTCCCTCCCTCCCTCCCTCCATCCCTCCATCTCTGGCAGCCTCCCTCCCTCCCTCCCTCCATCTCTGGCAGCCTCCCTCCCTCCCTCCCTCCCTCCCTCCCTCCCTCCCTCCCTCCCTCCCTCCCTCCCTCCCTCTCTCCCTCCCTCCCTCCCTCTCTGGCAGCCTCCCTCCCTCCCTCCATCTCTGGCAGCCTCCCTCCCTCCCTCCATCTCTGGCAGCCTCCCTCCCTCCCTCCCTCCATCTCTGGCAGCCTCCCTCCCTCCCTCCATCTGGCAGCCTCCCTCCCTCCCTCCATCTCTGGCAGCCTCCCTCCCTCCCTCCCTCCCTCCCTCCCTCCCTCCCTCCCTCCCTCCCTCCCTGTCATTGCAGGAAGAAGCTGCAGGTCAAACATGTTTCTTATTAGGTTGAAGTTCAAACTACAGAACATGAGCTAATGTCAAATCACACACACTAATTATATTCCCTTTTCTTATCCTCCCTCCTGTCTCACGCTGTCCCTCTCTGTCCCTCTCTGTCCCTCTCTGTCCCTCTCTGTCCCTCTCTGTCCCTCCTGTCTCACGCTGTCCCTCTCTGTCCCTCTCTGTCCCTCTCTGTCCCTCTCTGTCCCTCTCTGTCCCTCCTGTCAGTCTCTGTCCCTCTCTGTCCCTCTCTGTCTCTCTCTGTCCCTCTCTGTCCCTCTCTGTCCCTCCTGTCTCACGCTGTCCCTCTCTGTCCCTCTCTGTCCCTCTCTGTCCCTCCTGTCCCTCTCTGTCCCTCTCTGTCCCTCTCTGTCCCTCTCTGACCCTCTCTGTCCCTCTCTGTCCCTCTCTGTCAGTCTGGTTTATGATGTAGAGATTGATGTTGTGTCCTTGACTTCGCATGACTCCCTCTGCTTTCTCCAGCTCTATCCCTCATTCCCAATCATTCCATTCCCCCATCTCCCTCTACTCTCTCCCTCTCTCTTTCAAATCAGTCCATGTTACTAACAACATATCAGTCCATATGCTACCTACTAATATATCAGTCCATGTTACTACTAACACATCAGTCCATGTTACTACTAACATATCAGTCCATGTTACTACTAACATAGCAGTCCATCTTACTACTAACATATCAGTCCATGTGTTACTACTAACACATCAGTCCATGTTACTACTAACCCATCAGTCCATGTTACTACTAACACATCAGTCCATGTTACTACTAACACATCAGTCCATGTTACTACTAACACATCAGTCCATGTTACTACTAACACATCAGTCCATGTGTTACTACTAACACATCAGTCCATGTTACTACTAACATATCAGTCCATGTTACTACTAACATATCAGTCCATGTTACTACTAACACATCAGTCCATGTTACTACTAACATATCAGTCCATGTTACTACTAACATATCAGTCCATGTGTTACTTCTAACATATCAGTCCATGTTACTACTAACATATCAGTCCATGTTACTACTAACATATCAGTCCATGTGGTACTACTAATATATCAGTCCATGTTACTACTAACATATCAGTCCATGTTTCTACTAACACATCAGTCCATGTGTTACCTACTAACATATCAGTCCATGTTACTACTAACATATCAGTCCATGTTACTACTAACATATCAGTCCATGTTACTACTAACATATCAGTCCATGTTACTACTAACATATCAGTCCATGTTACTACTAACATATCAGTCCATGTGTTACCTACTAACATAGCAGTCCATGTGCTACCTACTAACATATCAGTCCATGTGCTACTTACTAACATATCAGTCCATGTTACTACTAACATATCAGTCCATGTTACTACTAACACATCAGTCCATGTGTTACTTCTAACATATCAGTCCATGTTACTACTAACATATCAGTCCATGTTACTACTAACATATCAGTCCATGTGGTACTACTAATATATCAGTCCATGTTACTACTAACATATCAGTCCATGTTACTACTAACACATCAGTCCATGTGTTACTACTAACACATCAGTCCATGTTACTACTAACATATCAGTCCATGTTACTACTAACATATCAGTCCATGTTACTACTAACACATCAGTCCATGTTACTACTAACATATCAGTCCATGTTACTACTAACATATCAGTCCATGTGTTACTTCTAACATATCAGTCCATGTTACTACTAACATATCAGTCCATGTTACTACTAACATATCAGTCCATGTGGTACTACTAATATATCAGTCCATGTTACTACTAACATATCAGTCCATGTTTCTACTAACACATCAGTCCATGTGTTACCTACTAACATATCAGTCCATGTTACTACTAACATATCAGTCCATGTTACTACTAACATATCAGTCCATGTTACTACTAACATATCAGTCCATGTTACTACTAACATATCAGTCCATGTTACTACTAACATATCAGTCCATGTGTTACCTACTAACATAGCAGTCCATGTGCTACCTACTAACATATCAGTCCATGTGCTACTTACTAACATATCAGTCCATGTTACTACTAACATATCAGTCCATGTTACTACTAACACATCAGTCCATGTTACTACTAACATATCAGTCCATGTTACTACTAACATATCAGTCCATGTGTTACTTCTAACATATCAGTCCATGTTACTACTAACATATCAGTCCATGTTACTACTAACATATCAGTCCATGTGGTACTACTAATATATCAGTCCATGTTACTACTAACATATCAGTCCATGTTTCTACTAACACATCAGTCCATGTGTTACCTACTAACATATCAGTCCATGTTACTACTAACATATCAGTCCATGTTACTACTAACATATCAGTCCATGTTACTACTAACATATCAGTCCATGTTACTACTAACATATCAGTCCATGTTACTACTAACATATCAGTCCATGTGTTACCTACTAACATAGCAGTCCATGTGCTACCTACTAACATATCAGTCCATGTGCTACTTACTAACATATCAGTCCATGTTACTACTAAAATATCAGTCCATGTTACTACTAACATATCAGTCCATGTTACTAACAACATATCAGTCCATGTTACTAACAACATATCAGTCCATGTTACTAACAACATATCAGTCCATGTGTTACCTACTAACATATCAGTCCATGTTACTACTAACATATCAGTTGATGTTACTACTAACATATCAGTCCATGTTACTACTAACATATCAGTCCATGTTACTAACAACATATCAGTCCATGTTACTAACAACATATCAGTCCATGTTACTAACAACATATCAGTCCATGTTACTACTAACATATCAGTCCATGTGTTACCTACTAACATATCAGTCCATGTTACTACTAACATATCAGCCCATGTTACTACTAACATATCAGTCCATGTTACTACTAACACATCAGTCCATGTTACTACTAACACATCAGTCCATGTTACTACTAACACATCAGTCCATGTGTTACTACTAACACATCAGTCCATGTTACTACTAACATATCAGTCCATGTTACTACTAACATATCAGTCCATGTTACTACTAACACATCAGTCCATGTTACTACTAACATATCAGTCCATGTTACTACTAACATATCAGTCCATGTGTTACTTCTAACATATCAGTCCATGTTACTACTAACATATCAGTCCATGTTACTACTAACATATCAGTCCATGTGGTACTACTAATATATCAGTCCATGTTACTACTAACATATCAGTCCATGTTTCTACTAACACATCAGTCCATGTGTTACCTACTAACATATCAGTCCATGTTACTACTAACATATCAGTCCATGTTACTACTAACATATCAGTCCATGTTACTACTAACATATCAGTCCATGTTACTACTAACATATCAGTCCATGTTACTACTAACATATCAGTCCATGTGTTACCTACTAACATAGCAGTCCATGTGCTACCTACTAACATATCAGTCCATGTGCTACTTACTAACATATCAGTCCATGTTACTACTAACATATCAGTCCATGTTACTACTAACACATCAGTCCATGTGTTACTTCTAACATATCAGTCCATGTTACTACTAACATATCAGTCCATGTTACTACTAACATATCAGTCCATGTGGTACTACTAATATATCAGTCCATGTTACTACTAACATATCAGTCCATGTTACTACTAACACATCAGTCCATGTGTTACTACTAACACATCAGTCCATGTTACTACTAACATATCAGTCCATGTTACTACTAACATATCAGTCCATGTTACTACTAACACATCAGTCCATGTTACTACTAACATATCAGTCCATGTTACTACTAACATATCAGTCCATGTGTTACTTCTAACATATCAGTCCATGTTACTACTAACATATCAGTCCATGTTACTACTAACATATCAGTCCATGTGGTACTACTAATATATCAGTCCATGTTACTACTAACATATCAGTCCATGTTTCTACTAACACATCAGTCCATGTGTTACCTACTAACATATCAGTCCATGTTACTACTAACATATCAGTCCATGTTACTACTAACATATCAGTCCATGTTACTACTAACATATCAGTCCATGTTACTACTAACATATCAGTCCATGTTACTACTAACATATCAGTCCATGTGTTACCTACTAACATAGCAGTCCATGTGCTACCTACTAACATATCAGTCCATGTGCTACTTACTAACATATCAGTCCATGTTACTACTAACATATCAGTCCATGTTACTACTAACACATCAGTCCATGTTACTACTAACATATCAGTCCATGTTACTACTAACATATCAGTCCATGTGTTACTTCTAACATATCAGTCCATGTTACTACTAACATATCAGTCCATGTTACTACTAACATATCAGTCCATGTGGTACTACTAATATATCAGTCCATGTTACTACTAACATATCAGTCCATGTTTCTACTAACACATCAGTCCATGTGTTACCTACTAACATATCAGTCCATGTTACTACTAACATATCAGTCCATGTTACTACTAACATATCAGTCCATGTTACTACTAACATATCAGTCCATGTTACTACTAACATATCAGTCCATGTTACTACTAACATATCAGTCCATGTGTTACCTACTAACATAGCAGTCCATGTGCTACCTACTAACATATCAGTCCATGTGCTACTTACTAACATATCAGTCCATGTTACTACTAAAATATCAGTCCATGTTACTACTAACATATCAGTCCATGTTACTAACAACATATCAGTCCATGTTACTAACAACATATCAGTCCATGTTACTAACAACATATCAGTCCATGTGTTACCTACTAACATATCAGTCCATGTTACTACTAACATATCAGTTGATGTTACTACTAACATATCAGTCCATGTTACTACTAACATATCAGTCCATGTTACTAACAACATATCAGTCCATGTTACTAACAACATATCAGTCCATGTTACTAACAACATATCAGTCCATGTTACTACTAACATATCAGTCCATGTGTTACCTACTAACATATCAGTCCATGTTACTACTAACATATCAGCCCATGTTACTACTAACATATCAGTCCATGTTACTACTAACATATCAGTCCATGTTACTACTAACATATCAGCCCATGTTACTACTAACATATCAGCCCATGTTACTACTAACATATCAGTCCATGTGTTACCTACTAACATATCAGTCCATGTTACTACTAACATATCAGTCCATGTTACTACTAACATATCAGTCCATGTTACTAACAACATATCAGTCCATGTTACTACTAACATATCAGTCCATGTTACTACTAATATATCAGTCCATGTTACTACTAACATATCAGTCCATGTTACTACTAACATATCAGTCCATGTTACTAACAACATATCAGTCCATGTGTTACCTACTAACATATCAGTCCATGTTACTACTAACACATCAGTCCATGTTACTACTAACATATCAGTCCATGTTACTACTAACACATCAGTCCATGTTACTACTAACATATCAGTCCATGTTACTACAAACATATCAGTCCATGTTACTACTAATATATCAGTCCATGTTACTACTAACATATCAGTCCATGTTACTACTAACATATCAGTCCATGTTACTAACAACATATCAGTCCATGTGTTACTACTAACATATCAGTCCATGTTACTACTAACACATTAGTCCATGTTACTACTAACATATCAGTCCATGTGTTACTACTAACATATCAGTCCATGTTACTACTAACATATCAGTCCATGTTACTACTAATATATCAGTCCATGTTACTACTAACATATCAGTCCATGTGCTACCTACTAACATATCAGTCCATGTGCTACCTACTAACATATCAGTCCATGTTACTACTAATATATCAGTCCATGTTACTACTAACATATAAGTCCATGTTACTACTAACATATCAGTCCATGTGCTACCTACTAACATATCAGTCCATGTTACTACTAACATATCAGTCCATGTTACTACTAACATATCAGTCCATGTGTTACTACTAACATATCAGTCCATGTTTCTACTAACACATTAGTCCATGTTACTACTAACATATCAGTCCATGTGTTACTACTAACATATCAGTCCATGTTACTACTAACATATCAGTCCATGTTACTACTAATATATCAGTCCATGTTACTACTAACATATCAGTCCATGTTACTACTAACATATCAGTCCATGTTACTAACAACATATCAGTCCATGTGTTACCTACTAACATATCAGTCCATGTTACTACTAACACATCAGTCCATGTTACTACTAACATATCAGTCCATGTGTTACTACTAACACATCAGTCCATGTTACTACTAACATATCAGTCCATGTTACTACAAACATATCAGTCCATGTTACTACTAATATATCAGTCCATGTTACTACTAACATATCAGTCCATGTTACTACTAACATATCAGTCCATGTTACTAACAACATATCAGTCCATGTGTTACTACTAACATATCAGTCCATGTTACTACTAACACATTAGTCCATGTTACTACTAACATATCAGTCCATGTGTTACTACTAACATATCAGTCCATGTTACTACTAACATATCAGTCCATGTTACTACTAATATATCAGTCCATGTTACTACTAACATATCAGTCCATGTGCTACCTACTAACATATCAGTCCATGTGCTACCTACTAACATATCAGTCCATGTTACTACTAATATATCAGTCCATGTTACTACTAACATATCAGTCCATGTTACTACTAACATATCAGTCCATGTTACTACTAACATATCAGTCCATGTTACTACTAACATATCAGTCCATGTGTTACCTACTAACATAGCAGTCCATGTGCTACCTACTAACATATCAGTCCATGTGCTACTTACTAACATATCAGTCCATGTTACTACTAAAATATCAGTCCATGTTACTACTAACATATCAGTCCATGTTACTAACAACATATCAGTCCATGTTACTAACAACATATCAGTCCATGTTACTAACAACATATCAGTCCATGTGTTACCTACTAACATATCAGTCCATGTTACTACTAACATATCAGTTGATGTTACTACTAACATATCAGTCCATGTTACTACTAACATATCAGTCCATGTTACTAACAACATATCAGTCCATGTTACTAACAACATATCAGTCCATGTTACTAACAACATATCAGTCCATGTTACTACTAACATATCAGTCCATGTGTTACCTACTAACATATCAGTCCATGTTACTACTAACATATCAGCCCATGTTACTACTAACATATCAGTCCATGTTACTACTAACATATCAGTCCATGTTACTACTAACATATCAGCCCATGTTACTACTAACATATCAGCCCATGTTACTACTAACATATCAGTCCATGTGTTACCTACTAACATATCAGTCCATGTTACTACTAACATATCAGTCCATGTTACTACTAACATATCAGTCCATGTTACTAACAACATATCAGTCCATGTTACTACTAACATATCAGTCCATGTTACTACTAATATATCAGTCCATGTTACTACTAACATATCAGTCCATGTTACTACTAACATATCAGTCCATGTTACTAACAACATATCAGTCCATGTGTTACCTACTAACATATCAGTCCATGTTACTACTAACACATCAGTCCATGTTACTACTAACATATCAGTCCATGTTACTACTAACACATCAGTCCATGTTACTACTAACATATCAGTCCATGTTACTACAAACATATCAGTCCATGTTACTACTAATATATCAGTCCATGTTACTACTAACATATCAGTCCATGTTACTACTAACATATCAGTCCATGTTACTAACAACATATCAGTCCATGTGTTACTACTAACATATCAGTCCATGTTACTACTAACACATTAGTCCATGTTACTACTAACATATCAGTCCATGTGTTACTACTAACATATCAGTCCATGTTACTACTAACATATCAGTCCATGTTACTACTAATATATCAGTCCATGTTACTACTAACATATCAGTCCATGTGCTACCTACTAACATATCAGTCCATGTGCTACCTACTAACATATCAGTCCATGTTACTACTAATATATCAGTCCATGTTACTACTAACATATAAGTCCATGTTACTACTAACATATCAGTCCATGTGCTACCTACTAACATATCAGTCCATGTTACTACTAACATATCAGTCCATGTTACTACTAACATATCAGTCCATGTGTTACTACTAACATATCAGTCCATGTTTCTACTAACACATTAGTCCATGTTACTACTAACATATCAGTCCATGTGTTACTACTAACATATCAGTCCATGTTACTACTAACATATCAGTCCATGTTACTACTAATATATCAGTCCATGTTACTACTAACATATCAGTCCATGTTACTACTAACATATCAGTCCATGTTACTAACAACATATCAGTCCATGTGTTACCTACTAACATATCAGTCCATGTTACTACTAACACATCAGTCCATGTTACTACTAACATATCAGTCCATGTGTTACTACTAACACATCAGTCCATGTTACTACTAACATATCAGTCCATGTTACTACAAACATATCAGTCCATGTTACTACTAATATATCAGTCCATGTTACTACTAACATATCAGTCCATGTTACTACTAACATATCAGTCCATGTTACTAACAACATATCAGTCCATGTGTTACTACTAACATATCAGTCCATGTTACTACTAACACATTAGTCCATGTTACTACTAACATATCAGTCCATGTGTTACTACTAACATATCAGTCCATGTTACTACTAACATATCAGTCCATGTTACTACTAATATATCAGTCCATGTTACTACTAACATATCAGTCCATGTGCTACCTACTAACATATCAGTCCATGTGCTACCTACTAACATATCAGTCCATGTTACTACTAATATATCAGTCCATGTTACTACTAACATATAAGTCCATGTTACTACTAACATATCAGTCCATGTGCTACCTACTAACATATCAGTCCATGTTACTACTAACATATCAGTCCATGTTACTACTAACATATCAGTCCATGTGTTACCTACTAACATATCAGTCCATGTTACTACTAACATATCAGTCCATGTTACTACTAACATATCAGTCCATGTTACTACTAACATATCAGTCCATGTGTTACTACTAACATATCAGTCCATGTTTCTACTAACACATTAGTCCATGTTACTACTAACATATCAGTCCATGTGTTACTACTAACATATCAGTCCATGTTACTACTAACATATCAGTCCATGTTACTACTAACCCATCAGTCCATGTTACTACTAATATATCAGTCCATGTGCTACCTACTAACATATCAGTCCATCTGTTACTAATAAGATATCAGTCCATGTTACTACTAACATATCAGTGTGTGTATGTGTGTGTGTGTCTGACAATTTGTGTGTGTGTGTGTGTGTGTGAGTGTGTGCGTGCATATGTGTGTGCTTGTGTGTGTGTGATTGTGCATGTGTGTGTGTGCTTTTGTGTGTTTGTGTGTGTGTGTCTATGTGTATGTGTGTGTGTGTGTGATTGTGCATGTGTGTGTGTGTGTGGGGTGTGTGTGTGTGTGTGTGTATGTGAGCTCAGTAATCAAAGTAATTAGATTGTAAACATTGTCTCTTCAAAGAGAATGAACTAGGCCTGGTTAATTAAGACTCTCTCTCCTCCTTACATGAGTCTGCATATTCAACACACACACACAGACACAGATGTGTGTGGATGAGTGGGTCCTTGAAGAGCGAGCAGATTTCAGTGTGTATGTATGTGTGTGTGTATGTATGTGTTTGTGTGTGTGTATGTATGTGTGTGTGTATGTATGTGTTTGTGTGTGTATATGTGTGTGTGTATGTTATTTCCTCGCTACATATTAATCAAAGAGGATGTCTCTTATGCATAAACCACAACTACAAATATCTAGTGGAGAAACAGATTTAAAGCTGCAGGACTGCACACACACACACACACACACACACACACACACACACACACACACACACACACACACACACACACACACACACACACACACAGAAACACACACACACACACCCAGACACACAATATCAGTGTTAGATTTATATACAGTACCAGTCAAAAGTTTTAGAACACCTACTCATTCAAGTGTTTTTCCTTATATTGTTATTTTCTACATTGTAGAATAATAGTGAAGACATCAAAACTATGAAATAACACATATGGAATCATGTAGTAACCAAAAAAAGATGACAGCTTTGCACACTCTTGGCATTCTCTCAACCAGCTTCATGAGATAGTCACCTGGAATTCTTTTCAATGTACAGGTGTGCCTTGTTAAAAGTTAATTTGCGGAATTTATTTTCTTCTTAATGCGTTTGAGGCAATCAGTTGTGTTGTGACAAGGTAGGGGGGGTATACAGAAGATAGCCCTATTTGGTAAAAGACCAAGTCCATATTTTGGCAAAAACAGCTCAAATCAGCAAAGAGAAATGACAGTCCATCATTACTTTAAGACATGAAGGTCAGTCAACTCTGAAAATTTCAAGAACTTTGAAAGGTTCTTCAAGTGCAGTCGCAAAAACCATCAAGCGCTATGATGAAATTGGCTCTTATGAAGACCGCCACAGGAAAGGAGAGGATAAGTTCATTAGAGATACCAGCCTCAGAAATTGCAGCCCAAATAAATGCTTCACAGAGTTCAAGTAACAGACACATTTCAACATCAAATGTTCAGAGGAGACTGCGTGAATCAGGCCTTCATGGCCGAATTGCTGCAAAGAAACCAATAGGAAGAAGGGACTTGTTTGGGCAAAAAACACAAGCAATGGACATTAGACCGGTGGAAATCCGTCCTTTGATCTGGTAAGTCCAAATTTCAGATTTTGGGTTGCAACCGCCGTATCTTTGTGAGAAGCGGTGTGGGTGAACGGCTGATCTCTGCATGTGTATTTCCCACCGTGAAGCATGGAGGAGGAGGTGTGATGGTGTGGGGGTGCTTGGGTGGTGAGACTGTCTGTCATTTATTTAGAATTCAAGGCACACTTAACCAGCATGGCTACCACATCATTATGCAGTGATACACCATCCCATCTGGATTGAGCTTAGTGGGGACTATCATTTGTTTTTCAACAGGACAATGACCCAACCCACCCCCAGGCTGTGTAAGGGCTATTTGACCAAGAAGGAGTGTGATGGAGTGCTGCATCAGATGACCAGTAGTGTATCTATAGTTAAACTGCAGTGAGAAAATATAAGATACTCCAAACGTTAAGGGTTAAGGTTTGGGACAGGGTTGAAACATTACGGTAAAGAACTCATTCTGAATGGGTACGGTAACAGTTAAGGTTTGGGACAGGGTTAAAACTAAAGAATAAAGCACAGGTCTGCATAGAGTGTGAGTGAACACACAGACCTATAGTCCTGACTAGTATGTATACTGAGTGAACAGACCTATAGTCCTGACTAGTATGTATGCTAAGTGAACAGACATATAGTCCTGACTAGTATGTATGCTGAGTGAACAGACATATAGTCCTGACTAGTATGTATGCTGAGTGAACAGACCTATAGTCCTGACTAGTATGTATGCTGAGTGAACAGACATATAGTCCTGACTAGTATGTATGCTGAGTGAACAGACAGACATATAGTCCTGACTAGTATGTATGCTGAGTGAACAGACAGACATATAGTCCTGACTAGTATGTATGCTGAGTGAACATACCTATAGTCCTGACTAGTATGTATACTGAGTGAACAGACCTATAGTCCTGACTAGTATGTATGCTAAGTGAACAGACATATAGTCCTGACTAGTATGTATGCTGAGTGAACAGACATATAGTCCTGACTAGTATGTATGCTGAGTGAACAGACCTATAGTCCTGACTAGTATGTATGCTGAGTGAACAGACATATAGTCCTGACTAGTATGTATGCTGAGTGAACAGACAGACATATAGTCCTGACTAGTATGTATGCTGAGTGAACAGACAGACATATAGTCCTGACTAGTATGTATGCTGAGTGAACATACAGCTATAGTCCTGACTAGTATGTATGCTGAGTGAACAGACAGACATATAGTCCTGACTAGTATGTATGCTGAGTGAACAGACATATAGTCCTGACTAGTATGTATGCTGAGTGAACATACCTATAGTCCTGACTAGTATGTATGCTGAGTGAACAGACATATATATAGTCCTGACTAGTATGTATGCTGAGTGAACATACCTATAGTCCTGACTAGTATGTATGCTGAGTGAACAGACATATATATAGTCCTGACTAGTATGTATGCTGAGTGAACAGACCTATAGTCCTGACTAGTATGTATGCTGAGTGAACATACCTATAGTCCTGACTAGTATGTATGCTGAGTGGATGTTGTAGTATATGACCTCTGCAGTAAAGCAGTCTGTACTACACTCCACTCTC
>NW_025549708.1:17500-30000 GCF_905237065.1 Salmo salar | reverse complement strand
CAACACAGGAACTGCAGGACTAATTAACTACTAATACTACTGCTGCTGCTACTGTCCTCCTGTAGACAACACAGGAACTGCAGGACTAATTAACTACTAATACTACTGTTGCTGCTAAACTGTCCTCCTGTAGACAACACAGGAACTGCAGGACTAATTAACTACTAATACTACTGCTGCTGCTACTGTCCTCCTGTAGACAACACATGAACTGCAGGACTAATTAACTACTAATACTACTGCTGCTGCTAAACTGTCCTCCTGTAGACAACACAGGAACTGCAGGACTAATTAACTACTAATACTACTGCTGCTGCTAAACTGTCCTCCTGTAGACAACACAGGAACTGCAGGACTAATTAACTACTAATACTACTGCTGCTGCTACTGCAGTATAAACTGTCCTCCTGTAGACAACACAGGAACTGCAGGACTAATTACTACTAATACTACTGCTGCTGCTACTACTGCAGTATAAATACTGTCCTCCTGTAGACAACACAGGAATTGCAGGACAAAATAACAACTTTTCTGATGTTGGTACTGCAGTATAAACTGTCCTCCTGTAGACAACACAGGAACTGCAGGACAAAATAACTACTGATTCTGATGTTGGTACTGTGCCACTGATTGTGTGTGTGTGTGTGTGTGAGAGAATGCTGCATTGCTGATCTCATTCATATTGACAAGCAACATCATTATCATTTAGCTATGCAGAACACACACACACACACACACACACACACACACACACACACTTAAACCCCCCCCACACACACACACCGGCACTCTAAGCTCTTCCTTTCTCCCATCTGTACATTGTACGCCTGCAGTCACACAATCAACACAATCACAGCAGATCACTGTATTCACAAACTGAGAAAAGAGTCTATGAATCATCAAACACTCTCTTTGTGTGGTTATGATGTCTAGCTATAGAGGGAAACAAAAGAGGATGGATGGATGGAGGGAGGGAGGGACGGACGGCGGGACGGAGGGATGGATGGAGGGATCAACAGACGGACGGATGGGGGAGGGAGGGATCAACATGCGGACGGATGGAGGGATAGATGGATGGAGGGATGGATGGAGGGATAGATGGATGGAGGGACGGACGGCGGGACGGCAGGACGGAGGGATGGATAGATGGACGGAGGGTTGGAGGGATAGAGGGATCAAATAAGTAAAGAAAAACGACAGTCCATCATTACTTTAAGACATGAAGGTCAGTCAATCCAGAAAACGTCAAGAACTTTTAAAGTTTGTCCAAATGAAGTCGCAAAAACCACCAAGCGCTATGATGAAACTGGCTGTCATGAGGACCGCCACAGGACAGGAAGACCCAGAATTACCTCTGCTGCAGAAGATAAGTTCATTAGAGTTACCAGCCTCAGAAATTGCAGCCTAAATAAATGCTTCACAGAGTTAAAGTAACAGACACATCTCAACATCAAATGTTCAGAGGAGACTGCGTGAATCAGGCCTTTATGGTTGAATTGCTGCAAAGAAACAACTGCTAAAGGACACCAATAAGAAGAAGAGACTTACTTGGCCCAAGAAACAGGACCAATGGACATCAGACCAGTGGAAATCTGGCCAAATTTGAGATGTTTGGTTCCAAAAGCCATGTTTTGGTGAGACGCAGAGTAGGTGAACGGATGATCTTCGCATGTGTGGTTCCCACCGTGAAGCATGGAGGAGGAGGTGTGATGGTGGTTTTCTGGTGTGACTGTCAGTGATTTATTTAGAATTCAAGGCACACTTAACCATCATGGCTACCACATCATTATGCAGCGATACGCCATCCCATCAGGTTTGTGCTTAGTGGGACTATAATTTGTTATTCAACAGGACAATGACCCAGGGCTATTTGACCAAGAAGGAGAGTGATGGAGTACAGCATCAGATGAACTGGCCTCCACAATCACCCTACCTCAACCCAATTGATATGGTTTGGGATGAGTTGGACCACAGAGTGAAGCAAAAGCAGCCAACAAGTGCTCAGCATACGTGGGAACTCCTTCAAGACTTTTGGAAAAGCATTCCAGGTGAAGCTGGTTGAGAGAATGCCAAGAGTGTGCAAAGCTGTCATCAAGACAAAGGGTGGCTACTTTGAAGAATCTCAAATGTAAAATATATTTGGATTTGTTTAACACTTTTTTTGGTTAGTAAATGATTCCATATGTGTTATTTCATAGTGAAGACATCAAAACTATTATTCTAAACTGTAGTAAATAGTAAAAATAAAGAAAAGCCCTTGAATGAGTAAGTGTGACTTTTGACTGGTGCTGTATGTGAATTGTGTCTCTGTATCTGACCATCAGTGTGTGTATCTCCCTTTCTTTAACTATCTCTCTCTATTGTCCTTTATATACTGGCCCCTGGCAACAGACCAGCTATTGTCTCTTAATACTGGTGACTCTCTTAATGGACAATGGGAGAAGACTGGGCACAGTCTGGTACCTATTAGTCTCAGATACACTCACACACACACACACACACACACAGACACACAGACACACACACACACAGATCCAACACGTACATATGCACACAAACTGGTGTGAGTGAAAATAAACCCCCACACACACGACTGTATAATGAACTGAGTTGAAAGGCAGCAGACATATGCAAGCTGGCTCTCACAGTAGGGTATATTGTGTAGGCACCAGCCTGTTAGTGACTCTCACAGTAGAGTATATTGTGTAGGTACCAGCCTGTCAGTGACTTTCACAGTAGGGTATATTGTGAAGGTACCAGCCTGTTAGTGACTCTCACAGTAGGGTATATTGTGAAGGAACCAGCCTGTTAGTGACTCTCACAGTAAGGTATATTGTGTAGGAACAAGCCTGTTAGTGACTCTCACAGTAGGGTATATTGTGTAGGAACCAGCCTGTTAGTGACTCTCACAGTAGGGTATATTATGTAGGTACCAGCCTGTTAGTGACTCTCACAGTAGGGTATATTGTGAAGGTACCAGCCTGTTAGTCACTCTCACAGTAGGGTATATTGTGAAGGAACCAGCCTGTTAGTGACTCTCACAGTAGGGTATATTGTGTAGGAAAGAGCCTGTTAGTGACTCTCACAGTAGGGTAAATTGTGTAGGAACCAGCCTGTTAGTGACTCTCACAGTAGGGTATATTGTGAAGGTACCAGCCTGTTAGTCACTCTCACAGTAGGGTATATTGTGAAGGCACCAGCCTGTTAGTGACTCTCACAGTAGGGTATATTGTGAAGGTACCAGCCTGTTTGTCACTCTCACAGTAGGGTATATTGTGTAGGAACCAGCCTGTTAGTGACTCTCACAGTAGGGTATATTGTGAAGGTACCAGCCTGTTAGTGACTCTTACAGTAGGGTATATTGTGAAGGAACCAGCCTGTTAGTGACTCTCACAGTAAGGTATATTGTGTAGGAACAAGCCTGTTAGTGACTCTCACAGTAGGGTTTATTGTGTAGGAACAAGCCTGTTAGTGACTCTCACAGTAGGGTATATTGTGAAGGATCCAGCCTGTTAGTGATTCTCACAGTAGGGTACATTGTGTAGGAAAGAGCCTGTTAGTGACTCTCACAGTAGGGTAAAATGTGTAGGAACCAGCCTGTTAGTAACTCTCACAGTAGGGTATATTGTGAAGGTACCAGCCCGTTAGTCACTCTCACAGTAGAGTATATTGTGAAGCTACCAGCCTGTTAGTGACTCACAGTAGGGTATATTGTGTAGAACCAGCCTGTTAGTGACTCTCACATTAGGGTATATTGTGAAGGATCCAGCCTGTTAGTGACTCTCACAGTAGGGTACATTGTGTAGGAAAGAGCCTGTTAGTGGCTCTCACAGTAGGGTATATTGTGAAGGTACCAGCCTGTTAGTGACTCTCACAGTAGGGCATATTGTGTAGGTAACAGCCTGTTAGTGACTCTCACAGTAGGGTATATTGTGAAGGAACCAGCCTGTTAGTGACTCTCACAGTAGGGTACATTGTGTAGGAAAGAGCCTGTTAGTGACTCTCACAGTAGGGTAAATTGTGTGGGAACCAGCCTGTTAGTGACTCTCACAGTAGGGTATATTGTGAAGATACCAGCCTGTTAGTCACTCTCACAGTAGGGTATATTGTGAAGGCACCAGCCTGTTAGTGACTCTCACAGTAGGTATATTGTGAAGGTACCAGCCTGTTAGTGACTCACAGTAGGGTATATTGTGTAGGAACCAGCCTGTTAGTGACTCTCACAGTAGGGTATATTGTGAAGGTACCACCTGTTATTAACTCTCACAGTAGGGTATTTTGTGAAGGTACCAACCTGTTAGTGACTCTCACAGTAGGGTATATTGTGTAGGAACAAGCCTGTTAGTGACTCTCACAGTAGTGTTTATTGTGTAGGAACCAGCCTGTTAGTGACTCTCACAGTAGGGTATATTGTGAAGGAACCAGCCTGTTAGTCACTCTCACAGTAGAGTATATTGTGAAGGTACCACCTGTTATTAACTCTCACAGTAGGGTATATTGTGTAGGTACCAGACTGTTAGTGACTCTCACAGTAGGGTTCATTGTGAAGGAACCAGCCTGTTAGTGACTCTCGCCGTAGGGTATATTGTGAAGGAACCAGCCTGTTAGTGACTCTCACAGTAGGGTACATTGTGTAGGAAAGAGCCTGTTAGTGACTCTCACAGTAGTGTTTATTGTGTAGGAACCAGCCTGTTAGTGACTCTCACAGTAGGGTATATTGTGAAGGTACCAGCCTGTTAGTTACTCTCACAGTAGGGTATATTGTGAAGGTACCAGCCTGTTAGTCACTCTCACAGTAGGGTATATTGTGAAGGCACCAGCCTGTTAGTGACTCTCACAGTAGGGTATATTGTGTAGGAACCAGCCTGTTAGTGACTCTCACAGTAGGGTATATTGTGTAGGAACCAGCCTGTTAGTGACTCTCACAGTAGGGTATATTGTGTAGGAACCAGCATGTTAGTGACTCTCACAGTAGGGTATATTATGAAGGTACCAGCATCTTAGTGACTCTCACAGTAGGGTATATTGTGAAGGTACCACCTGTTATTAACTCTCACAGTAGGGCATATTGTGAAGGTACCAGCCTGTTAGTGACTCTCACAGTAGGGTATACTGTGAAGGTACCAGCCTGTTAGTGACTCTCACAGTAGGGTATATTGTGAAGATACCAGACTGTTAGTGACTCTCACAGTAGGGTTCATTGTGAAGGAACCAGCCTGTTAGTGACTCTCACAGTAGGGTATATTGTGAAGGAACCAGCCTTTTAGTGACTCTCACAGTAGGGTACATTGTGAAGGTACCACCTGTTATTAACTCTCACAGTAGGGCATATTGTGAAGGTACCAGCCTGTTAGTGACTCTCACAGTAGGGTATACTGTGAAGGTACCAGCCTGTTAGTGACTCTCACAGTAGGGTATATTGTGAAGATACCAGCCTGTTAGTGACTCTCACAGTAGGGTATATTGTGTAGGTACCAGACTGTTAGTGACTCTCACAGTATGGTATATCGTGTATGTACCAGACTGGTAGTGACTCTCACAGTAGGATATATTATGTAGGACCAGCCTGTTAGTGACTCTCACAGTAGGGTATATTGTGAAGGCACCAGCCTGTTAGTGACTCTCACAGTAGGGTATATTGTGAAGGTACCAGCCTGTTAGTCACTCTCACAGTAGGGTATATTGTGAAGGAACCAGCCTGTTAGTGACTCTCACAGTAGGGTACATTGTGTAGGTACCAGCCTGTTAGTGACTCTCACAGTAGGGTATATTGTGAAGATACCAGCCTGTTAGTGACTCTCACAGTAGGGTATATTGTGAAGGTACCAGCCTGTTAGTCACTCTCACAGTAGGGTATATTGTGAAGGTACCACCTGTTATTAACTCTCACAGTAGGGTATATTGTGAAGGCACCAGCCTGTTAGTGACTCTCACAGTAGGGTATATTGTGAAGGTACCAGCCTGTTAGTCACTCTCACAGTAGGGTATATTGTGAAGGCACCAGCCTGTTAGTGACTCTCACAGTAGGGTACATTGTGTAGGTACCAGCCTGTTAGTGACTCTCACAGTAGGGTATATTGTGAAGGTACCAGCCTGTTAGTCACTCTCACAGTAGGGTATATTGTGAAGGCACCAGCCTGTTAGTGACTCTCACAGTAGGGTATATTGTGTAGGAACCAGCCTGTTAGTGACTCTCACAGTAGGGTATATTGTGAAGGTACCACCTGTTATTAACTCTCACAGTAGGGTATTTTGTGAAGGTACCAAACTGTTAGTGACTCTCACAGTAGGGTATATTGTGTAGGTACCAGCCTGTTAGTGACTCTCACAGTAGGGTATATTGCGTCTGACCATCACTTGTGCATCTCTCTGTCTTTAACCGCCTCTCTTTATTGTCCATTATATATTGGCCCCTTATTGTTAGTGTCTCCTAATTATGACTGATGTTATTGAGACTGGAAGAGTTTACTGATTTAGAGACTGGAAGGGTGGAGTCATGTATATCACTCACACACACACACACACACACACACACACACACACACACACACACACACACACACACACACACACACACACACACGGACACAGCCCACTCACCTCACCCCCCCCACACGCCACACACACCCTCACCCTCGCACACACACACACACACACACACACACACACACACACACACACACACACACACACACACACACACACACGGAGTTGCACACGCAATCACAAATACACACAGAAATCCACCAGGCAGCAGCACGCTGAAACACACAGTCTGTTCAGAGTGATTAGTGCAGTGCTGAACAATGAACCTACTCTATGAAATACCATGGAGACATCTGGAGACAACGATGAGCAACATTTCCCTCCCTCCCTCCCTCCCTCCCTCCCTCCCTCCCTCCATCTACCTGTCTCTCCATCCTCTCTTGCTCCTGATCTCTCTATGTCTTTGTCCTTTCTCTCTCACACAGAGAGCAGAAACACCATCCACAAACGGCCTGTAAACAAACTCCAGCTGACAGTGTCTGACACTGTGAAAACAGCAGAGATCATTGGAATCTATCTAGTCTGTTTAGCATTGCTGCCAGTCACTTATGAAGAGTTACACATAGTGTTAGCACTGATTAATACTGCTGTCTCACACACACACACACACACACACACACACTATTCATAACCCCCCCACACACACACTATGCGTAACCCACACACACACACACACACACACACACACACACACACACACACACACACACACACACACACACACACACACACACACACACACACACACACACACACACACACACACACACATCTGTGAGACTAGCACATTAACTCACCACACACACATTGTACCCAGGATGGGGTTAGGGGTCTATGTGGGTGGGTTAATACGCCTCACAGAGCGTCTGTGTGTCATCCCTGTGACAGACACAGTGCAGGAGAAATGTCTCGCAGCGCCACGCTGGTCGTCGTGACAATGGCCTCAGTGTGTGACAGAGAGAGAGACTTGAGGACACAGAGGTGGCGTTGTACTGAGACGACACTCACATACACGCAAAAGGAGGACACTGGACCCTTTCACTCCTCCCCTGGCATTTATCATCCCCTCGTTTCCCTGACGCAGTACCACTCAATCATTCTCAAACTTCTCTCCTCTGATGCAGGGAAACACACAAATTCTCTCTCTCTCTCTCCCTCTCTGTCTCTCTCTCTCTCTCTCTCTCTCCCCTCTCTCTCTCTCTGTCTCTCTCTCTGTCTCTCTCTCTGTCTCTCTCTCTCTGCCTCCCTCTCTCTCTCTCTCTGCCTCCCTCTCTCTCTCTTTCGCTCATTCCTCTCTCCCTCCCTCTGCGTACAGTTCTGTATAATTAATATTGCTTTTCATTTTCTCTGGATCATAAAATATGCTTCTGGTATGCTAACAGGCTGTGTGTGTGTGTGTGTGTGTGTGTGTGTGTGTGTGTGTGTGTGTGTGTGTGTGTGTCTGTATGTGTGAGTGGAGAGCCAGGTCATTGAGAGGAAGATCAACTAATGAGACTCTACTGACCAGCTAAAATCATCTAGCAATTTACCATCAATAACCAGTCTCTGCTGTGTGTGTGTGTGTGTGTGTGTGTGTGTGTGTGTGTGTGTGTGTGTGTGTGTGTGTGTGTGTGTGTGTGTTTGTTTTAACGTCCTCCTAAGCTTAAACCATATAGATTTTACATAGTAACAGCATTACAGAAATAGGAACTAATAGAAACCAATAGAAATGTACATAAAACAAAATAAACCAACAGAAACCAATAGAAACTAATAGAATCTAAACCAATAGAAACCAATAGAAACTAATAGAATCTAAACCAATAGAAACCAATAGAAACTAAACCAATAGAAACTAATAGAATCTAAACCAATAGACCAATAGAAACTAATAGAATCTAAACCAATAGAAACTAATAGAATCTAAACCAATAGAAATCAATAGAAACCAATAGAAACCAATAGAAACAAAACCAATAGTAACAATTAGAAACCAATAGAAACTAAACCAATAGAAAATCAATAGAAACCAATAGAATCTAAATCAATAGAAACCAATAGAACCAAATAGAAACTAAACCAATAGAAACCAATAGAAACTAAACCAATAGAAACCAATAGAAACTAATAGAAACCAATAGAATCTAAACCAATAGAAACCAATAGAAATTAATAGAATCTAAACCAATAGAAACCAATAGAAATTAATAGAATCTAAACCAATAGAAACTAATAGAATCTAAATCAATAGAAATCAATAGAAATCAATAGAAACCAATAGAAACTAAACCAATAGTAACAATTAGAAACCAATAGAATCTAAACCAATAGAAACCAATAGAAACCAATAGAATCTAAACCAATAGAAACCAATAGAATCTAAATCAATAGAAATCAATAGAAATCAATAGAATCTAAACCAATAGAAACTAATAGAAACCAATAGAATCTAAACCAATAGAAACCAATAGAAACCAATAGAATCTAAACCAATAGAAACCAATAGAAACCAATAGAATCTAAACCAATAGAAACCAATAGAAACCAATAGAATCTAAATCAATAGAAATCAATAGAAACCAATAGAAACTAAACCAATAGAAACCAATAGAAACCAATAGAACCAATAGAAACTAAACCAATAGAAACCAATAGAAACTAAATCAATAGAAACCAATAGAAACCAATAGAAACCAATAGAACCAATAGAAACTAAACCAATAGAAACCAATAGAAACTAAACCAATAGAAACCAATAGAAACCAATAGAACCAATAGAGACTAAACCAATAGAAACCAACACAGATATGCCTTCTTCAGGGTGAAACAACTTTCCACAAACCCCATGTACAAAACTCAACACCTACAAAGTAACCAAACGACCTTGATTGAAATATCACTTTTGATGAGTTGATCAGAAGGAAAACATTTGAGGTGGGGACGTTGTCTTTCAGATCCAATACTAATCCAAAGCAGTAGAAACCCACTGCCTTTGTCATGATACTGGCGATGGAGGAAACGACAGAGGATCCACAACACATTAACCAGGCATTTGGAACGGGAACAACCAAACGCTGATTTACAAACATGTACTCTACACACTATCAATCCAATATACTGAAAACATGTACTCTACACATTATCAATCCAATATACTGAAAACATGTACTCTACACACTATCAATCCAATATACTGAAAACATGTACTCTACACACTATCAATCCAATATACTGAAAACATGTACTCTACACATTATCAATCCAATATACTGAAAACATGTAATCTACACACTATCAATCCAATATACTGAAAACATGTACTCTACACACTATCAATCCAATATACTGAAAACATGTACTCTACACACTATCAATCCAATATACTGAAAACATGTACTCTACACACTATCAATCCAATATACTGAAAACATGTAATCTACACACTATCAATCCAATATACTGAAAACATGTACTCTACACACTATCAATCCAATATACTGAAAACATGCTGGAATCACAGCCTGGAAGAAGCCTCATGTTGCTCTATGAGAAACATCTGATCAGTTACAGACTACTGATTCTATAGAAACATCTGATCAGTTACAGACTACTGATTCTATAGAAACATCTGATCAGTTACAGACTACTGATTCTATAGAAACATCTGATCAGTTACAGACTACTGATTCTATAGAAACATCTGATCAGTTACAGACTACTGATTCTATAGAAACATCTGATCAGTTACAGACTACTGATTCTATAGAAACATCTGATCAGTTACAGACTACTGATTCTATAGAAACATCTGATCAGTTACAGACTACTGATTCTATAGAAACATCTGATCAGTTACAGACTACTGATTCTATAGAAACATCTGATCAGTTACAGACTACTGATTCTATAGAAACATCTGATCAGTTACAGACTACTGATTCTATAGAAACATCTGATCAGTTACAGACTACTGATTCTATAGAAACATCTGATCAGTTACAGTCATTATCACTTTCAGAGGTTGCTAGAGACATTTGTGTGTGTGTGACGTGTGTGTGTGTGTGTGTGTACGTGTGTGTGTGTGTGTGTGTGTGTGTGTGTGTGTGTGTGTGTGTGTGTGTGTGTGTGAGTGTGTGAGTGTGTGTGTGTGTGTGTACATGTCTGAACTGCTGTTTGAACTTGTGAGTGTACCTTTTCTTACAGATGGTGTGAGTAACCCTGAAGGTCTCTTAACAGATGGGTGTGTGTGTGTGTGTGTGTGTGTGTGTGTGTGTGTGTGTGTGTGTGTGTGTGTGTGTGTGTGTGTGTGTGTGTGTGTGTGTGTTTTATGAGACTTATCAGGGGCCTGCTCAGATGTGCGGTTCCTTTTATCCCACCAATTAGATGTCCCCATTTCATCCCCATGGAAACCTGTTTGTGGCCTAATTGGCAGTTTGATTTGCATCACTTTGATTCCAGTTATGACCGTGTGTGTGTGTGTGTGTGTGGAGTGAGTGAGTGAGTGTGTGTGTGAGTGTGTGTGTGTGTGTGTGTGTGTGTGTGTGTGTGTGTGTGTGTGTGTGTGTGTGTGTGTGTGTGTGTGTGTGTGTGTGTGTGTGGGAGTGTGTGAGTGTGTGTGTGTGTGTGAGTGTGTGCGTGAGTGTGTGTGAGTGTGTGTGTGAGTGCGTGAGTGAGTGTGTGAGAGTGTGTGTGTGTGAGTGTGTGTGGAGTGTGTGAGAGTGTGTGTGTGTGTGGAGTGTGTGTGAGTGTGTGTGTGAGTGCGTGAGTGAGTGTGTGAGAGTGTGTGTGTGTGAGTGTGTGTGTATTGTGGGGAGTTTTATTTTCCTGGTAATGTTGTTAGTTTCCACTGAGATCTTTCCAGGAGGCATGTCTGTACTGGAGGACAGAATGACAGGAAGAGGGGAAGACTTCACACAGGCTGAGAAGAGACAAATGTGTGGGTCTGTGTGTGTGTGTGTGTGTGTGTGTGTGTGTGTGTGTCTGTGTGTGTGTGTCTGTGTGTGTGTGTGTGTGTGTGTGTGTGTGTGTGTCTGTGTGTGTGTGTCTGTGTGTGTGTGTGTGTGTGTGTGTGTGTGTGTGTGTGTGTGTGTGTGTGTGGGTCTGTGTGTGTGTGTGTGTGTGTGTGTGTGTGTGTGTGTGTGTGTGTGTGTCTGTGTGTGTCTGTGTGTGTGTGTGTGTGTGTGTGTGTGTGTGTGTGTGTGTGTGGTCTGTGGGTGTGTGTGGGTCTGTGGGTCTGTGTGTGTGTGTGTGTGTGTGTGTGTGTGTGTGTGTGTGTGTGTGTGTGTGTGTGCTGTGTCTGTGTGTGTGTGTCTGTGTCTGTGTGTGTGTGTGTGTGTGTGTGTGTGTGTGTGTGTGTGTGTGTGTGTGTGTGTGTGGGTGTGTGTGTGTGTGTGTCTGTGTGTGTGTGTGTGTGTGTGTGTGTGTGTGTGTGTGTGTGTGTGTGTGTGTGTGTGTGTGTACCGGGTCCAGTTTATTTTAGTGCCTCCGTATGGAAGTACCACGGGCAGTTCTCTGTAATGCGTAGGCAGACAAGGTCTCTTATCTAGAGCAGCCACACCTGACAGAGAGTGTGTGTGTGTGTGTGTGTGTGTGTGTGTGTGTGTGTGTGTGTGTGTGTGTGTGTGTGTGTGTTTTTTTTTTTGGGAGGGCTCCTCTCTTATCTGGTCTCCTCCTCTCCAACAGACATGCACAGGCAAGTTAGGATGAGCAAGTATCATTCCCAAAGTCAGGAATGAACACACACACACACACACACACACACACACACACACACCACACACACACACACACACACACACACACACACACACACACACACACACACACAGGTCAGAGATATGGTATGGAGCATTGCTGCAGGCGTAGACCTGCCCACTCAAATTTATGTAAGACACACACACACACACACACGATGAAGTGCACTGCATACACACACACTAGACACACACACACACCCACCAGATCGCTCAAGATTG